>NC_053023.1:353092018-353212379 GCF_003073215.2 Triticum urartu
CCGCCATATAGGGCTGCTACTTTTATGGCTGGTACATAACCGGTTCTAAACTCATCAACAGCTGCAGCTATGCCGTCTGGATCGACTGCGGCTGCGATAGCTGGGGCTGGCGGCTCAGTTATCCCACTGGCTCAAGTCTTGTCAGACCTCTTGGGTAATTTAACGATCTTATTGGCAATTGAGGTGACCACGGCGAATCAAGTAGAGCGCAATGCAGAGATTGGAAAGATTCAGGCAGAGATCACTAAGGCACAGGAGGATGTCAATGCGGAGAATGCCAGGATGGTAGAGGAACAGGCTCAGATCGTGGCTGAATTGGAGCGTGTAAGGGCAGAAGCTTGGCGCTTAAATCTGGATCAGAACGCCTCTAATGCAGTTTTTCGTAGAAGGCACCAGACCCGCCTACCTTTACATTATGAGCCTATGAACTTGTTTAGTACCCCTGGAGCAGGTCCAAGCACTCCAGGTGCTCGGGTAAACTCTCAGTTAAACCCGGACGGGCCTGGAAGCGGGGCGGCGGCTCAACCTCGGCAGGCTGAGCCGGCACGGAGGGATGAGCGGATGCCTAACCCGCCCCCTATCAAACGCCGCCTCAATGTTTCTTGACGCCACCATCGGATCACTTTTCTAACCCGGTGGATAACATGATAGCAGCGACAACATGGCTGGCAGCTATTCCAATTGAGGGTGAGTCGTCGGTGGCGGTGGATACCCGGAACGCAGTGGAGATTCTTCAAACGGCTGTAGCGGAGCAGGCGGCTTATTCATATAGTCGTGAGCGTGTTCACTCAACCCCGCGCCCAAGTCGAAGTTACAACCGGCGTATTGAGTCGCCGGCGGTGTCTAGTAGCGAACGACATCGTCACCCGCCTCGTGATGATAACCCGCCCCGTGGCGACAACCCACCTTGTGACATCAACTTGTTGCTCAATGCTCATGCCATTGTGGATCAAGCCAGGGCTCGGCGCGGAGCTGGAGCAACGGCTCAACTGGCAGCGGCTCAATTAGGGGCTTATCAGCAGCCCCGAGATCACCCTTCGACCTTAGTTGAGGCTGGGACGACCTCCAAGACAGTTGGAGTGCCGTGTTTGGTACCAGCTCTGCGTAATGAACGTCTACCAAAGGATTTTAAAGGCCCTCGTAAAGTGCCTAATTATACAGCTGATCTCCCTCCTGAGGCTTGGATTGAGAGTTATGAGTTAGCCATGGAGATGCTGGATCTTAATGATGTTGTATGTGCCAAATACTTTACTATGATGTTGGATGGGCTAGCTCGAACATGGTTGAAAGGGCTGCCTCCTAATTCCATCAGTTCATGGGCAAGTTGAAAGCACAGTTCATTAAGAATTTTTCAGGAACGTATAAGAAGCCTTTGACGATTATCGGCTTAGATAATTGTGTGCAGCGTAAGGATGAGTCGGCCCACCATTGGGTCCGGCGGGTCTCATCTATTATTCACTCATTAGATAGTACTGCGGCGGGTCAAGCGGTTTTGGTCTTGGAGAAGAACTGCCACTTTACCCCTCTTAAGCAGAAGCTTGGGTGGCTTAAGCGTTATTGTAATGACATGGGTGAGCTCATGGCAGCTCTCATTAAGTATGCAGACCCCGATAACACCAAGGACCCTGGATTTGACGATGAGAAGTCCAATAAGAGTAAGAAGAATAACAATGATCAGCAACAGAATATGGCAATGAATAGTGGCAGTAACCAAGGTAATGGTGGTAAGCGTAGACACCCCGATGGCAGGTCAGATCTAGTGGCTAACACCAACGCTTGGTTTATGGGCCAGCGCCGTAATGGTAATGGTAAGCCGTCCTTTGGAGGCAAAAACTTTAAACTTGAGGCAATGTTCAATGAGCCTTGCTCGAAACACAACCTGCCTAATAAGCCAGCGAGTCATGCCTGGAAGGATTGTTTTATCATGGAAGAGTATAGGAATTCCAATGTTAATCAAAATCATGGTAAAAATAATGGGCCGCCCGGCGGGTCAGGATCCGGTGCACAGGGGTCCGGCTTTGGTGGTGGCGGCTGAAATTCTGGTTATCAAGGCAGAGCAGTCATGGCGGTTATAATCAACAGTCTGGTCAGGGAAACCAACACCAGCAATCCAAAGCAGCTCAATAGCGACCAATATCATGTTTTCACCACAAGTCTTTGTAAGCGAGATCAGATGATTCATAAGCGTGCAGTCAATACTGTTGAGTTGGCGGTACCTCAATACTTGCGTCGGTCAGAACATATAATCACATGGAGTCGAGAGGATCACCCACCCCGGGTTGAGAACCCAGGTCATCTGTCTTTGGTGGTAGCCCCTCAGGTTGGGGGTTACAAATTTACTAATGTGCTTATGGATGGCGGCAGCAACATCAGTATCCTGTATTATAACACCTTTTGCCAAATGAACTTAACCGACAAGGATCTTAAGCTGTCTTCTACAGTTTTTCATGGTGTGGTTCTTGGTAAGTTGGCGTATCTGGTTGGAAATATTGCTTTGGAAGTCGCTTTTGGTAATGACTACGATTACAGAGTAGAGACACTGTGGTTTGAAGTGGTCAAAATCAAGAGTCTGTATCATGCCTTGTTTGAGCGTCCGGCTTAAGCCAAGTTCATGGCTCGACCTTGTTATGTTTATTTACAGCTTAAGATGCCAGGGCGTAAGGGCATAATTACGGTCCATGGTGATCAGAAAGTTGCTTTAGAGTGTGAAGGAGATGTAGCTTATGCAGAATCGGCTTATGCTACTGAGGAGCTTAAGTTTTATAAGGATAATATTGACCTGGCGGATATGACCCTCTAAAGAAGCCCACCACTGAGCAAGATCCTCTGTTGAAATTTAAGTCGGCTGATGATACTAAGCAGGTTGATTTCGTCCCTGGCGAGTCATCTCAGCAGTTCACAGTGGGGGCTAATATGGATCCTAAATAGGAAAGCGCGCTCGTCGAGTTCATCCGTGAGAATCGGGATATCTTTGCATGGAAACCTTCTTACATGCCGGGTGTTCTGAGAGAATTCGCTGAGCACACTCTTAATGTGGATCCTAAGTTTAAGCTGGTTAAACAATTCCTTCGTCGTTTCAATAAAGAGCGACGTAGGGCTATTGGAGAAGAGGTGGCCTGACTCTTAGTGGATGGGTTTATCATTGAAGTTTTTCACCCCGAGTGGTTGGCTAATCCGGTGCTTGTACTCAAGAAGAATGACACTTGGCATATGTGTGTTGATTACACAGATCTTAACAAGGATTGTCCAGCTGATCCATTTGCTCTCCCTCGTATTGACCAGATTATTGATGCCACGACGGATTGTGAGTGTTTATGTTTCCAGGATGCTTATTCTGGTTATCATCAAACCAAGATGGCAGTCAAGGACCAAGAGAAGACGTCTTTTATCACCCCTTTTGGAGCTTTCTGCTATGTTTCTATACCCTTTGGGCTTAAAAGTGCTCAGGCGACTTATCAACGTTGTGTTCAGAATTGTTTTCATAGTTAGATTGGGTGAAACGTTCATGCATATGTGGATGATATTGTGGTCAAATCTAGGAAGAAAGAGACTCTCCTAAATGATCTAAAAGAAACTTTTGATAATCTTCGCGTTCATAAAATGATGCTTAACCTGGCCAAATTTGTCTTTGGTGTGCGTGCAGGTAAGATGTTGGGATTCCTGGTTTCAGAAAGAGGCATTGAAGCTAATCTGGAGAAGATCAAAGCCATCATATCACTTGCTAAGCCGGCTTGTGTCAATGACGTCCAACGTCTGGCGGGTCGTATTGCAGCCTTGAGCCGATTTATAAGCCGTCTCGGAGAGAAGGCAATCCCTTTATACCAGATGATGAAGAAGACAAATCACTTTGTCTAGAGTGACGCTACCAATGTGGTGTTTGAGGCGCTCAAGAAATAGCTAGCCGAGCCGCACACGAGAGCTTGGAGTAAACCGTGCCCAATGTAAAATACAATCCCAGTCGTAAATTTTTCAAGAAACGTGTGGGATCCCAGACGAAAAGCACACGTCACTCTTGCCGCAACCGTCGGTAATACACAACAAATCACAAACGGTCTGCAGCACTTGTATGTGTGCGAAGGGGCTCCTAAACCGTTTGTTATAGAACATTATCGTACACGGTAATTGTTGGGAAATGTGTGCGATGGAGTCTTGAATGGCAGACGGGTTCTGCAGAAAATTCATGTGCGATGGGGAACATATCGCACACAGTTCATATGTTGGCCCGTGTGCCTTACATACTGTCCCAAACGGTTCATTACGACACACCGTTTGGTTTCACTGCATCATTAGAAACGTTTAATCACCGATCCCACATGTGCGAAAGAATTTAGTGTGTGCTGCATCGCATACAATTACATTTGGCAAGGCCTCTGCATCATGGCTCCATATCCCCGACGGTTTCTGGGTCGTGTGGGAAGGACCCCCCTATCGCAGTCACTCACTTGGCTACGGTTGAAAATGCCGTCGTGGAAAGGAGTTCAAAATCGCGTGTATAGCACCTCGCTGTACTAGTGCATATACTCCAACAACCAATAGTCATGATCTCCATGAAGAAGTCCAATCTATATCTATGTTTGGCATCAATGATCATGTTGTGAATGCTATTATTAGTGTTGAATTCCATGTTGATGCTCCACCAAAACGCACTGAAAGGACAGGGGAGGAAAAGGTGCATACGATCTTCAATAGGTTGATCACCACATAATGAGCATATAGTACATTCAGGTGGAATTTGTCTTCTTATGAGAAGGTCACATGTATTAATTCTATCTTGAAGCATAATCCAAATAAATAACTTGTGCCTGGGCATACAATAACTCTTCCATAACCATTGGAGGGTTTTTGGTGCTTGATCATCTCCCATCATAAAATTATATGCTTTCTTTGTGCTATATATGTTGCTGCCCCAGTTGAGTTTCCATGTGTCCTAGTGATTTGAATCTCTAATGTTAATCAGAGATGAAGATAGTTGATGCAACTATTGATGAGCAATTAGAGAAAGAGGTAATTGGAACATGGAATAGAATGACTCCATATTTTTTGCCTTTTAGATTGAGATCTTGTTGTCTAGGGCAAAAGAATGTAGTTCAGGGAATTTGCTTGCAGCATAATTATCATTCCATAAGTCATCCCATAGGAGAGCTGTATAACCTCTGGATATGATTGCTACCTCTTGAGCACTGTGTTGGTTTTCCCTTGAAGAGGAAAGGGTGGTGCAGTAGAGCCGCGTAAGTATTTCCCTCGGTTTTTGAGAACCAAGGTATCAATCCAGTAGGAGACCACGCGCGAGTCACCTCGTACCTACACACACAAATAAGAACCTCGCAACCAACGTGATAAAGGGGTTGTCAATCCCTTCACGGCCACTTGCAAGAGTGAGATCTGATAGAGATGATAATAATAAGATAAATATTTTTGGTATTTTTATGATATAGATTGAAAGTAAAAGATAGCAAAATAAAGTAGATGGGAAACTTGTATGATGGAAAATAGACCCGGGGGCGATAGGTTTCACTGGTGGCATCTCTCAAGATGGCATAAGTATTACGGTGGGTGAACAAATTACTGTCGAGCAATTTATAGAAAAGTGAATAATTATGAGAATATCTAGGTATGATCATGTATATAGGCGTCACGTCCATGACAAGTAGACCGACTCCTGCCTGCATCTACTACTATTACTCCACACATCGACCGCTATCCAGCATGCATCTAGAGTATTAAGTTCATAAGAACAGAGTAACGCCTTAAGCAAGATGACATGATGTAGAGGGATAAACTCATGCAATATGATGTAAACCCCATCGTTTTATCATGGATGGCAACAATACAATACGTGTCGGTTCCCTTTCTGTCACTGGGATCGAGCACCGCAAGATTGAACCCAAAGCTAAGCACTTCTCCCATTGCAAGAAAGATCAATCTAGTAGGCCAAACCAAAATGGTAATTCGAAGAGACTTGCAAAGATAAAGCAATCATACATAAAAGAATTTAGAGAAGATTCAAATATTGTTCATAGATAAACTGGATCATAAACCCACAATTCATCGGATCTCGACAAACACACTGCAAAAGAAGATTACATCGAATAGATCTCCAAGAGAATCGAGGAGAACTTTGTATTGAGATCCAAAGAGAGAGAAGAAGCCATCTAGCTACTAGCTATGGACCCGAAGGTCTGAAATAAACTACTCACACATCACCGGAGAGGCCATGGAGTTGATGTAGAGGCCCTCCGTGATCAATGCCCCCTCCAGAGGAGCTCCGGGAAAGGCCCCAAGATGGGATCTCTTGGGTACAGAAGGTTGCGGTGGTGGAATTAGGTTTTCGTGGTGCTCCTGGATGTTTGCGGGGTATATGGATATATATAGGAGGAAGAAGTAGGTCGGTGGAGCAACAAGGGGCCCACGAGGGTGGAGGGCGCGCCCAGGGGGGTGGGCGCGCCCCCTGCCTCGTGGCCTCCTCGATTGTTTCTTGACGTCCACTCCAAGTCTCCTGGATCACATTTGTTCCAAAAATAACGCTTCCGAAGGTTTCATTCCGTTTGGACTTTGTTTGATTTTCCTTTTTGGCGAAACTCTAAAATAGGCAAAAAACAGCAACTTGGGCTGGGCCTCCGGTTAATAGGTTAGTCCCAAAAATAATATAAAAGTGTAAAAACAAGCCCATTAACATCCAAAATAGATAATATAATAGCATGGAGCAATCAAAAATTATAGATACGTTGGAGACGTATCATCATCCCCAAGCTTAATTCTTGCTCGTCCTCAAGTAGGTAAATGATAAAAACAGAATTTTTGATGTGGAATGCTTCCTAACATATTTCTCAATGTAATTTTTCTTTATTGTGGCATGAATGTTTAGATCCGAAAGATTCAAGATAAAAGTTTAATATTGACATATAAATAATAATACTTCAAGCATACTAACTAAGCAATCATGTCTTCTCAAAATAACATGGCCAAAGAAAGTTATCCCTACAAAATCATATAGTCTGGCTATGCTCTATCTTCATCACACAAAATATTAAATCATGCACAACCCCAATGACAATCCTAGCAATTGTTTCATACTTTTGATGTTCTCACACTTTTTTAATCTTCACGCAATATATGAGCGTGAGCCATGGATATAGCACTATGGTGGAATAGAATGGTGGTTGTGAAGAAGACAGAAAAAAGGAGAAGATAGTCGCACATCAACTAGGCGTATCAGCGGGCTATGGAGATGCCCATTAATAGATATCAATGTGAGTGAGTAGGGATTGCCATGCAACAAATGCACTAGAGCTATAAGTGTATGAAAGCTCAACAAAAGAAACTAAGTGGGTGTGCATCCAACTTGCTTGCTCACGAAGACCTATGGCAATTTGAGGAAGCCCATCATTAGAATATACAAGCCAAGTTCTATAATGTAAAATTCCCACTAGTTTATGGAAGTGACAACATAAGAGACTCTCTATCATGAAGATAATGGTGCTACTTTGAAGCACAAGTGTGGAAAAGGATAGTAACATTGTCCCTTCTCTCTTTTTCTCTCATTTTTTTATCTGGGCCTTCTTCTTTTTTTCTTTTTGGCCTCTTTTTTTCGTTCGGAGTCTCATCCCGACTTGTGGGTGAATCATAGTCTCCATCATCCTTTCCTCACTGGGACAATGCTCTAATAATGATGATCATCACACTTCTTTTTTACTTACAACTCAAGAATTACAACTCAATACTTAGAAAAAAATATGACTCTATTTGAATGCATCCGGCGGTGTACCGGGATATGCAATGAATCAAGAGTGACATGTACGAAAAAATTATGAACGGTGGCTTTGCCATAAATACGATGTCAACTACATGATCATGCAAAGCAATATGACAATGATGAAGCGTGTCATAGCAAACGGAACGGTGGAAAGTTGCATGGCAGTATATCTCGGAATGGCTATGGAAATGCCATAATAGGTAGGTATGATGGCTGTTTTGAGGAAGGTATATGGTGGGTTTATGGTACCGGCGAAAGTTGTGCGGTACTACAGAGGCTAGCAATTGTGGAAGGGTGAGGGTGCGTATAATCCGTGGACTCAACATTAGTCAAAAAGAACTCACATACTTATTGCAAAAATCTATTAGTTATCGAAGCAAAGTACTACGCGCATGCTCCTAGGGGGATAGATTGGTAGGAAAAGACCATCGCTCGTCCCCGACCGCCACTCATAAGGAAGGAAATCAATAAATACATCATGCTCCAACTTCATCACATAACGGTTCACCATACGTGCATGCTACATGAATCACAAACTTCGACACAATTATTTCTCAAATTCACAACTACTCAACTAGCATGACTCTAATATCACCATCTCCATATCTCAAAACAATCATCAAGTATCAAACTTCTCTTAGTATTCAATGCACTTATGTGAAAGTTTTTATTATGCCTAAAAGAAAATTGCCTTGTTGTTCTAAAGGACTCTCAAAAAAATATAAGTGAAGCATGGGAGATCAATTATTTCTATAAAATAGAACCACCGCCGTGCTCTAAAAGACATAAGTGAAGCACTAGAGCGAAAACTATATAGCTCAAAAGATATAAGTGAAGCACATAGAGTATTCTAATAAATTCCAATTCATGTGTCTCTCTCTCAAAATGTGTGTACAGCAAGGATGATTGTGGTAAACAAAAAAGCAAAGACTCAAATCATACAAGACGCTCCAAGCAAAACACATATCATGTGGCGAATAAAAATATAGCTCCAAGTAAAGTTACCGATGAACGAAGACAAAAGAGGGGATGCCTTCCGGGTCATCCCCAAGCTTAGGATTTTGGGTGCCCTTGTATTTTACCTTGGGGTGCCATGGGCATCCCCAATCTTAGGCTCTTGCCACTCCTTGTTCCATAATCCATCAAATCTTTACCCAAAACTTGAAAACTTCACAACACAAAACGTAACAGAAAAATCTCGTGAGCTCCGTTAGCGAAAGAAAACAAAACACCACTTCAAGGTACTGTAATGAAATCATTCTTTATTTATATTGGTGTTAAACCTACTATATTCCAACTTCTCTATGGTTTATAAACTCTTTTACTAGTCATAGATTCATTAAAATAAGCAAACAACACATGAAAAACAAAATCTATCAAAAACAGAACACCACTTCAAGGTACTGTAATGAACTCATTCTTTATTTATATTTGTGTTAAACCTACTGTATTCCAACTTCTCTATGGTTTATAAACTCTTTTACTAGCCATAGATTCATTAAAATAAGCAAACAACACACGAAAAACAGAATCTGTCAAAAACAGAACAGTCTGTAGTAATCTGTAACTAACGCAAACTTATGGAATCCAAAAATTCTAAAATAAATTTCTGGACGTGAGGAATTTATATATTAATCATATGAAAAAAGAATTAACTAAATATCACTCTCTAATAAAAAATGGCAGCAATTCTCGTGAGCGCTAAAGTTTCTGTTTTTTACAGCAAGATCAAAAAGACTTTCCCCAAGTCTTCCCAACGGTTCTACTTGGCACAAACACTAATTAAACACAAAAAACACAACCAAAACAGAGGATAGATAAATTATTTATTACTAAACAGGATCAAAAAATCAAGGAATAAAAATAAAATTGGGTTGCCTCCCAACAAGCGCTATCGTTTAACGCTCTTAGCTAGGCATAAAAGCAAGGATAGATCTAGGTATTGCCATCTTTGGTATGCAATCCATAAGTGGCTCTCATAATAGATTCATATGGTAATTTAACTTTATTTCTAGGGAAGTGTTCCATGCCTTTCCTTAATGGAAATTGTAATTTAATATTCCCTTCCTTCATATCAATAATTGCACCAATCGTTCTAAGGAAAGGTCTACCAAGAATAATAGGACATGAAGGATTGCAATCTATATCAAGAACAATGAAATCTACGGGCACATAATTCCTATTTGCAACAATAAGAACATCATTAATCTTTCCCATAGGTTTCTTAATAGTGGAATCCGCAAGGTGCAAGTTTAGAGAACAATCATCAAATTCATGAAACCTAGCAAATCACACAAAGTTTTTGGAATCGTGGAAACACTAGCACCCAAATCAGGCAAAGCATAGCACTAATTGATAATCCCCAAGTGCAAGGAATCATCGTAGCAATTTCCAAAGGTGGAATTGATAAGTATGGAGTGTCGAACCCACAAGGAGCTAAAGGTAAGATCAATATTCTCTCAAGCCCTATCTGCCACTGATACGAATCTACATACACCGAACGTTTGCTTCCAACTAGCAACGGGAAATAAAACTATGTTGTGGGTATGAAGAGGATAACTTTGTATGATATCGAAGAGCTAAAATATAAAAGTAGGTGCTGCTATCATGAAGTTAGAATATATTACTAAATATTATAAATAGCGAGTGTGGAATAATGGTGGATCGGTGTGCGGAATTGTCCTAGGCAATCGTTAACAAGACCGGTAATCACTATTGCAGTTTCATATGAGGGAGAGGCATAAGCTAACATACTTTCTCTACTTGGATCATATGCACTTATGATTGGAACTCTAGCAAGCATCCGTAACTACTAGAGCTCATTAAGGTAAAACCCAACCATAGCATTAAAGCATCAAGTCCTCTTTATTCACATACGCAACAACCCCCTTACCCGGGTTTGTGTTTCAGTCACTCACCAACCCACTATAAGCGAATCATGAACATATTGCAACACCCTACAGCGGGAACCCCTCACGCTTGCGCGACACGGAGGGCACCATAGGATAGCATCAAAGTAAAACATACAACTCATACCAATCTAGATCATCAGTCAACCCAAAGACAAAAGATATCTACTAAAAACATCATAGGATGGCAACACATCATTGGATCATAATATGTGGCATAAAGCACCATGTTCAAGTAGGGATTACAATGGGGTGCGGGAGAGTGGACCGCGTAAAAGCGATGAGGATGGTGATGTTGATGTTGATGAAGACGATCACCGCGGCGATGATTCCCCTCCCGATGGCACTCCGGTGCCATCGAGAGAGAGGAGGAGAGGTTCTCCCCCTTGTGCTTCCTCCTCCATGGCCTTCCCCCTAGATGGGGAGAGGTTCTCCCTCTGGTCCTTGGCCTTCATGGTGATGATGGCCCCTCCGGGATCCTCCTCCATGCCCTCCGGTGATGATGGCCCCCTCCGGCAGGGTGCCAGAGAGGGCCTAGATTGGTTTTCGGTGGCTACGGAGGCTTCTAGCGGCGTAACTCCCGATCTAGGTTAATTTTCCGAGGTTTATGTATTTATAGGAATTTTTGGCGTCGGTCTCACGTCAAGGAGGTGCCCGAGGCGTCCACGAGGCAGGCCCACGCGCCTAGGGGGGGGGGGGCGCCCCCAACCCTCGTGGACGCCCCGGGACTCTCCTGGCCCAACTCTTTTACTCCGGGGTCTTCTTTTGGTCCATAAAAAATCGTCAAAAATTGGCACATCAATTGGACTCCGTTTGATATTCCTTTTCTGTAAAACTCAAAAGCAAGGAAAAAAACAGAAACTGGCACTGGGCTCTAGGTTAATAGGTTAGTCCCAAAAACCATATAAAATAGCATACAAAAGCATATAAAACATCCAAAGTTGATAATATAATATCATGAATACTACATAAATTTTAGATACGTTGGAGACGTATCAGCATCCCCAAGCTTAATTCCTGCTCATCCTCGTGTAGGTAAATGATAAAAGAAATAATTTATGAAGTGTGAATGCTAGCAAGTGCATAAGTTCCATCAATGATAGTTCCAATCACTTTTTCTAGCATCATTATATATCATAACAGTAGCTCATTTTCATAAAACTTTTCATGATCAAGTAACAATCTATTCACATGTTAAAGTATATATCATAAACTCTCTTGAAACTAACAAACTATATTCTCAGTCATCAAACAATTGCAATTCATATTATTTTTAGGAAGGGTCTATGTCAGAGCTTTGATTTAGCAGACTCCACATACTCAACTATCATTTAGTCTTTCACAATTGCTAACACTCACATGATATTTATGGGTTCAAAGTTTTAATCGGACACAAAGAAAGATAGGGGCTTATAGATTCGCGTCCCAACTTTTACCTCAAGGGTAATGTCAACAATAATAGTTCATGACAACTTACATCCAATTGGATATATCCAACACAGGATCTTTCCAACACAATGTGCTTGCTGAAGGATAAAGTTTAAAAAGGAAAGGTGAAGATCACCATGACTCTTGCATAAGGTAGAAGATAAAAGTAAAAGATAGGCCCTTCGCAGAGGGAAGCAGAGGTTGTCATGCGCTTTTATGGTTGGATGCACAAAATCTTAATGCAAAAGAACGTCACTTTATATTGCCACTTGTGATATGGACCTTTATTATGCAGTCCATCACTTTTATTTCTTCCACATCACAAGATCGTATAAAGCTTATTTTCTCCACATTAATAGATCATACATATTTAGAGGGCAATTTTTATTGCATGCACCGATGACAACTTACTTGAAGGATCTTACTCAATCCATACGTAGGTATGGTGGACTCTCATGGCAAAACTAGTTTAAGGAATGTTTGTAAGCACAAGTAGTATCTATACTTGGTGCAAAGAATTTGGCTAGCATGAGGGGGAAAAGCAAGCTCAACATGTTGGATGATCCAAGACAATATACTTTATTTCAGATATAAGAAAACATAACCCATTACGTTGTATTCCTTGTCCGACATCAACCTTTTAGCATGTCATATTTTAATGAGTGCTCACAATTACAAAAGATGTCCAAGATAGTATATTTATATGTGATATCTCTCTTCCTTCAATATTCTTTCATGAATTGTTCAAGTGACCAATTCTACGTTTGCTAACTTTCAATAATTTACTACCTATACTTATTCTATGTGAAGTCATTACTCCCCATGGTATAAGCATATGAAACATATATAAATTCAGATTTATGATATTCAATTATTCAACCATTTACTCATAGGATATACATGAAGCACGTGAGTAAATGACAAACTACTCCAAAAGATAATAGTTAAGGACACTGAGTAGTCAAATAATTAACTAGCCATGGGAGGATTCTTTTTCATTTAATAATTCAGATCCAATGATTTTATTCAAACAGCAAGTAGAATTGAAAATATGCTCCAAGCAAAACACATATCATGTGACAAATAAAAATATAGCTCCGAGTAAGGTATACCGATAGTTTTGAAGACGAAAGAGGGGATGCCTTCCGGGGCATCCCCAAGCTTAGGCGCTTGAGTCTTCCTTGAATATTACCTTGGGGTGCCTCGGGCATCCCCAAGCTTAGGGTCTTTCCACTCCTTATTCCCCTCATATCGATATCTCACCCAAAGCTTGAAAACTTCAATCACACAAAACTTAACGGAACTTCGTGAGATAGGTTAGTATGATAAAGAGCAAACCATTCACTTTGGTACTGTCAAAGACAAGGTTCATAATTTTTCTCACACAATGCCTACTTTACCATATCATTTCTACAATTTATATTGAGAAATATAAGTCACAGAAACTAGAAAACAAGCAAACTATGCAATGAAAACAGAATCTGTCAGAAACAGAACAGTCTATAATGATCTGAACACTAACCATACTTATGCTACTCAAAAAATTATGAAATAAATTGGTGGACGTGAGGAATTTGTCTATTAATCTTCTTCAAAAATAATCAACCTAATCTCACTCTCGAATAAAAAATGGCAGCAAATCTCGTGAGCGCAAAGTTTCTGTTTTTTACAGCAAGATCACATTAACTTTCATCCAAGTCTTCCCAAAGGTCTTACTTGGCACTTTATTGAAACAAAAGCTATAATACATGATTAATACAGTAGCTTAATCATGAGAACGCACAAAAACATTAAGGGTAAATATTGGGTTGTCTCCCAACAAGCGCTTTTCTTTAATGCCTTTTAGCTAGGCATGATGATTTCAATGATGCTCACATAGAAGATAAGAATTGAAACATAAAGAGACCATCATGAAGAATATTACTAGCAAATTTAAACCTAACCTACTTCCTATGCCTAGGGATTTTGTGAGTACACAACTTATGGGAACAAGAATCAACTAGCATAGGAAGGAAAAACAAGGATAACTTCAAAACTTTAAGCACATAGAGAGGAAACTTGATATTATTGCAACTCCTACAAGCATAAATTCCTCCCTCATAATAATTTTCAGTAGCATCATGAATGAATTCAACGACATAACCATCACATAAAGCATTCTTTTCATGATCTACAAGCATAGAAAATTTTCTACTCTCCACATAAGGAAAATTCTTCTCATTCGGAATAGCGGGATCACTAGTTCCTAGAGTTGACACTCTTCCAAACCCGCTTTAGATGATAGTATTATTCATACTCCAAAAGATATAAGTAAAGTTCATGTAGCATTCTACAATTAATATAAACTAACCAATGTCCAAGCTCAAAATGTATAAGTGAAGCACACGAAGCATTCTATAAAACCATACTCAAAAGATTTAAGTGAAGCACAAAGAGCAATTCTATAAGATCATACTTAAAAGATATAAGTGAAGCACAAGAAGCATTCTATAAATCAATGAAGGGCTATATCATACTATCATGGTTCATAAAGGAAGAACAAAAAAAACAAAGGACACAAATCATGTGAACGAAACAAAAACCGAGGTATACCGATAATTGTTGAAGAAGAAAGATGGGATGCCAACCGGGGCATCCCCAAGCTTACATGCTTGAGTATCCTTAGAATATTTACTTGGGGTGCCTTGGGAATCCCCAATCTTGAGCTCTTTCCTCTCTTTATTATTCTCACATTGGTAACTCCTCGTTCTTCGAACACTTCATCCACAAAAAACTTTAACAAAAACTTTGTGAGATCCGTTAGTATAATAAAGCAAATCACTACCTTTAGGTTCTGTTGCAAACTCATTACAATTTCATATTAGAACTATATCTACTGTATTCCAACTTCACCATGTTTCATACCCCCCGATACTACCCATAGATTCATCAAAATAAGCAAACAACCCACGAAAAACAGAATCTGTCTAAAACAGGATAGTCTCTAGTAATCTGAAGGTTTAGTAAACTTCTGTAACTCCAACAATTATGAAATAAATTTGAAAATTTGAAAAATTTATACATAAGTAATGTGCAAAAAGTTTCAGACCCGTTTGACTTTCCATTAAAAAAATGTAAAATCATGCACTACAGCCAAAGTTTATGTTTTGGTTCTGCACATAGTAAACAAGCAATCTAATCATCCTAAAACCAAAGCTTGGCACATTATTTTTATAATACAATGGATATATATATAAGGGGATAATTTTTTACAGAGAAACTTCCATGAAAAATTCTACATTGTTTCCGTGAGCATGAACACAAGTGGTCAAGGTCGACCCTCACTTCTTCAATGCATAACTTTCCAATCACTTCTCTTTTTGAAAAACTTTTTAGGCATGAGAGGCAAGTATTTTTTTGTATTTTCATTCTTTAATTTTTTTGTATGTTTCACCCACAACTAAACAGAAACAAAAAATAAATAAAAAGAAAATCTACTTAATGAAGAAAGCAAACAAGCACACACGAGAATATCAACCCCACGATATTGCTCCCCGGCAACGGCGCCAGAAAAGAGCTTGATAATTCCCAAGTGCAATGAATCATCATAGCAATTTCCAAAGGTGGGAGTGATAAGTATGGAGTGTCGAACCCATAAGGAGCTAAAGGTAAGATCAATATTCTCTCCAGCCCTATCTGCCACTGATACAACTCTACGTACACCGAACGTTTGCTTCCAACTAGCAACGGGAAATAAAACTATGTTGTGGGTATGAAGAGGATAACTTTGTATGATATCGGAGAGCTAAAATATAAAAGTAGGTGCTGTTATCATGAAGTTAGAATATATTACTAAATATTATAAATAGCGAGTGTGGAATAATGGTGGATCGGTGTGCGGAATTGTCCTAGGCAATCGTTAACAAGACCGGTAATCACTATTGCAGTTTCATATGAGGGAGAGGCATAATCTAACATACTTTCTCTACTTGGATCATATGCACTTATGATTGGAACTCTAGCAAGCATCCGCAACTACTAGAGATCATTAAAGTAAAACCCAACCATAGCATTAAGGCATCAAGTCCTCTTTATTCCCATACGCAACAACCCCCTTACTCGGGTTTGTGTTTCAGTCACTCACCAACCCACTATAAGCGAATCATGAACGTATTGCAACACCCTACAGCGGGAACCCCTCACGCTTGCGCGACATGGAGGGCACCATAGGACAGGATCAAAGTAAAACATACAAATCATACCAATCTAGATCATCAATCAACCCAAAGACAAACGATATCTACTCAAAACATCATAGGATGGCAACACATCATTGGATCATAATATGTGGCATAAAGCACCATGTTCAAGTAGGGATTACAACGGGGTGCGGGAGAGTGGACCGCGTAAAAGCGATGAGGATGGTGATGTTGATGTTGATGAAGACGATCACCGCGGCGATGATTCCCCTCCCGATGGCACTCCGGTGCCACCGAGAGAGAGGAGGAGAGGTTCTCCCCCTTGTGCTTCCTCCTCCATGGCCTCCCCTCCTAGATGGGGAGAGGTTCTCCCTCTGGCCCTTGGCATTCATGGTGATGATGGCCCCTCCGGGATCCTCCTCCATGCCCTCCGGTGATGATGGCCCCCTCCGGCAGGGTGCCAGAGAGGGCCTAGATTGGTTTTCGGTGGCTACGGAGGCTTCTGGCGGCGGAACTCCTGATCTAGGCTAATTTTCCGAGGTTTCTGTATTTATAGGAATTTTTGGCGTCGGTCTCACGTCAAGGAGGTGCCCGAGGCGTCCACAAGGCAGGCCAACGCGGCTGGGGGGGGGGGGCGCCCCCACCCTCGTGGACGCCCCGAGACTCACCTGGCCCAACTCTTTTACTCCGGGGTCTTCTTTTGGTCCATTAAAAATTGTCAAAAATTGGCACATCAATTGGACTCCATTTGATATTCCTTTTCTGTAAAACTCAAAAACAAGGAAAAAACAGAAACTAGTACTGGGCTCTAGGTTAATAGGTTAGTCCCAAAAACCATATAAATAGCATATAAATGCATATAAAACATCCAAGGTTGATAATATAATAGCGTGAATACTTCATAAATTATAGATACGTTGGAGACGTATCACTCATGATCTTTAATTTTTATTTTAATGGTAGGTTACCATTCATCATAAAGTTTTCTAGGGATAGAAACTTCCAACACAAGTTTTTCTTCATAAGATTGCATCAAAGCATCAACGATATGTGTAGTAAAAGCTTTATTTTGACTATAAGCATGAGGAGAATTTAGCACGGATTGCAACAAGGAAATACAATCTATAAAAGAGCAATTATCATAATTAAATTCCTTGAAATCCTAGATAGTGGGTTCGTTGCTATTTAAAGTTTTAACCTCTTCAATCCCACTTTTAGCAATTTTTGCATCAAGATCTAAAAACTCTGAATTTTTGGGACGCCTTCTAACTAAAGTTGACTCATCTCCAGTCCCATCACTATCAAGATTAATATTGCAAAACAAACATTTAATAGGGGACACGTCAATAACTTTTAGATCTTCATCTTTATTATCATGAAAACTAGAAGAACACGATTTCACAAAGCAATCTTTCACAAAGCAAATTCTTTAATACTATATTCAAAATCAAAGGGCATCTTATTATAATTTCCATAAGAATTGTTGTAGGAATTACCATAATTATTAGAGGAATTACTAGGAAACGGCCTAGAATTAAAATTACCTCTATACGCGTTATTACCAAAGTTGTTCCTACCAACAAAATTCACATCCATAGATTCATTATTATTCTCAATCAAAGTAGACAAAGGCATATCATTAGGATTAGTAGGAGCACCCTTATTAGCAAACAATTTCATAAGTTCATCCATATTTCCACTCAAAATATTAATCTCTTCAATTGCATGCACCATTTTACTAGTAGATCTTTCAGTGTTATTTATATTGGTGAGCTCCGTTAGCGAAAGAAAACAAAAGACCACTTCAAGGTACTGTAATGAACTAATTATTTATTTATATTGGTGTTAAAACTACTGTAATCCAACTTCTCTATGGTTTATAAACTATTTTACTAGCCATAGATTCATCAAAATAAGCAATCAACACACGAAAAACAGAATCTGTCAAAAACAGAACAATCTGTAGTAATCTGTAGCTACTGCAAGATCTGGAACCCCAAAAATTCTAAAATAAATTTCTGGACGTGAGTACATTATCTATTAATCATCTTAAAAAAGAATTAACTAAATATCACTTTCCAAATAAAAATGACAGCAGTTCTCGTGAGCGCTAAAGTTTCTGTTTTTTACAGCAAGATTAACAAGACTTTCCCCAAGTCTTCCCAACGGTTCTACTTGGCACAAACACTAATTAAACGCAAAAAACACAACCAAAACAGAGGCTAGATAAATTATTTAGTACTAAACAGGAGCAAAAATCAAGGAATAAAAATAAAATTGGGTTGCCTCCCAACAAGCGCTATCGTTTAACGCGCCTAGCTAGGCATAAAAAGCAAGGATAGATCTAGGTATTGCCATCTTTGGTAGTAAATCCATAAGTGGCTCTCATAATAGATTCATAAGGTAATTTAATTTTCTTTCTAGGAAAGTGTTCCATACCTTTCCTTAACGGAAATTGGAATCTAATATTTCCTTCCTTCATATCAATAATTGCACCAATCATTCTAAGGAAAGGTCTACCAAGAATAATAGGACATGAAGGATTGCAATCTATATCAATAACAATAAAATCTAAGGGCACATAATTCCTATTTGCAACAATAAGAACATCATTAATTCTTCCCATAGGTTTCTTAATAGTGGAATCCGCAAGGTGCAAGTTTAAAGAGCAATCATCAAAATCACGGAAACCTAACAAATCACACAAAGTCTTTGGAATCATGGAAACACTAGCACCCAAATCACACAAAGCATAGCATTCATGATCTTTAATTTTAATTTTAATAGTTTGTTCCCACTCATCATAAAGTTTTCTAGGTATAGAAACTTCCAATTCAAGTTTTTCTTCATAAGATTGCATCAAAGCATCAACGATATGTTTGGTAAAAGCTTTATTTTGGCTATAAGCATGAGGAGAATTTAGCACGGATTGCAACAAGGAAATACAATCTATCAAAGAGAAGCTATCATAATTAAATTCCTTGAAATCCAAAATAGTGGGTTCATTAATATTTAAAGTTTGGCTTCTTCAATCCCACTTTTAACAATTTTAGCATCAAGATCTAAAAACTCCAAACTTTTGGAACGACTTCTAGGTAAAGGTGGATCATATTCAGTCCCATCATTATCAAGATTCATATTGCAAAACAAATATTTAATAGGGAACACATCAATAACTTTTAGATCTTCATCTTTATTATCATGGAAACTAGAAGAACACGCTCTTATAAAGGAATCTTTCTTAGCACACATCCTAGAAGTTCTTTCTTTGCACTCATCAATGGAAATTCTCATGGCTTTGAGAGACTCATTGATATCATGCTTAGGTGGAATAGATCTAAGTTTCAAATAATCAAAATCAAGAGAAATTCTATCAACGTTCCTAGCCAACTCATGAATCTTAAGCAATTTTTCTTCAATCAAAGCATTGAAATTCTTTTGCGAAGTAATAAATTCTTTAATATTAGATTCAAAATCAGAGGGAATCTTATTATAATTTCCATAATAATTGTTTTAGGAATTACCATAATTATTAGAGGAATTACTAGGATAAGGCCTAGGATTAACGTTTCCTCTATACACGTTGTTACCAAAATTATTCCTACCAACAAAATTCACATCCATAGATAGGCCTGGGCATTCGGTCCAACCGAACCGATCGGTTCGGTTCCTCGGGTTATTGTGAAATTTGGTTTTCAAATAAACATGACCGATCGGTCAGTCGAGGAACTCCTAACCGAGGCTTCGGTGAACCGAAAAATTGGTTCGGTCCTCGGTTTAACTCTGATGAAACCGATCTTGCTTGACAGCAAGGAAAACTGCAAACATTCTGTGAAAATCTGAGCTGTGGAAGAAAGATGGGAAACAAAAATAGATCGGATAGGCAAGAACTTCTCGTATGTCCTGATGAGGACGTGAATCCACCAAAAGATAATCCCAACTGGATGGTTAAGGAGATTAGTAAGAGAAGATGTAGTCAACGCAGACACATGAGAAACTAAGGAAGGGAAGACATAAGGCGTTCACGCGCTGGGCGCTGGTTGCCAGATGGTCGGGCCGCATCCACTGCTGGCGCTGGTTGCAGGCGGCCGCGCCGCCTCCACTGCCGGCTGGGGAGGATGAGACCAAGACTCAAGGAGATAAATACCTGTGGCGGCTAGGTTAGGAATGGGGGACCAGAAGTTTTCCTTGCTGTTGCTTTTGTACAACATGGGTGGGCTGTGTATTTAATTGGGTCACATGGGTTGCTAGGCTTTGCTAGTTTATTTGGGCCAATGCAGAGCATTTCGGTGTATTCGGTCAGTTCGGTCAATCCTGTGTGGAAACCGAGACCACCGAACTAATTTCGGTTTTTCACATCTCAGGACCGTACAGATGACCGAATTTTCGGTGTTCGGTCTATTCGGCTTCGGTGTCGGTTTATTCGGTGTCGGTTTTCGGTCCTCGGTTTATTTGCCCACCCTATCCATAGATTCATTATTATTCTCAATCAAAGTAGACAAAGGCATATCATTAGGATCAGAAGAAACACTCTTAGTAGCAAATAATTTCATAAGTTCATCCAACTTTCCACTCAAAACATTAATTTCTTCTATCGCATGCACTTTTTTATTAGTAGATCTTTCAGTGTGGCATTGAGAATAATTAACCATAATATTATCTAGGAGTTTAGTAGTTTCTCCTAAAGTGATTTCCATAAAATTTCCTCCCACGGCCAAATCTAAAAGATTTCTAGAAGCAAAATTCAATCTGGCATAATTTTTTTGTATAGTCATCCACAAATTCAAACCATGTGTTGGGCAATTACGTATCATTAATTTCATCCTCTCCCAAGCTTGTGCAACATGTTCATGATCAAGTTGCTTAAAATTCATAATATCGTTTCTAAGAGAGATGATCTTAGCGGGAGGAAAATACTTAGAGATAAAAGCATCTTTGCACTTATTCCAAGAATCAATACTATTTTTAGGCAAAGACGAAAACCAAGCTTTAGCACGATCTCTAAGCGAAAAAGGAAATAGCTTCAATTTAAAAATATTATTATCAACATCTTTCTTCTTTTGCTTGTCACACAAATCAACAAAGCTATTCAGATGGGTAGCGACATCTTCACTAGGAAGGCCGGAAAACGGATCTTTCATGACAAGATTCAGCAAGGCAGCATTAATTTCACAAGATTCAGCATCGGTAAGAGGAGCAATCGAAGTGCTAATAAAATCATTGTTGTTGGTATTGGTAAAGTCACACAATTTAGTGTTATCTTGAGCCATCGTAACAAGCAAGCAATCCAACACACAAGCAAACGAGGAACAGGCAAAAAGAGGCAAATAGAGAAAGAGAGGGAGGATAGAGAGAGAGAGAGGGCGAATAAAACGGCAAGGGTGAAGTGGGGGAGAGGAA
Source organism: Triticum urartu (assembly GCF_003073215.2). NCBI lineage: Eukaryota > Viridiplantae > Streptophyta > Magnoliopsida > Poales > Poaceae > Triticum > Triticum urartu. The sequence continues at coordinate 353,113,687 of NC_053023.1, forward strand.
AATGAGAGGAAAATGGCAAATAATGTAATTCGAGAGATAAGGGTTTGTGATGGGTACTTGGTATGTTGACTTTTGCGTAGACCTCCCCGGCAATGGCACCAGAAATCCTTCTTGCTACCTCTTGAGCACTTGCGTTGGTTTTCCCTTGAAGAGGAAAGGGTGGTGCAGCAAAGTAGCGTAAGTATTTGCCTCAGTTTTTGAGAACCAAGGTATCAATCCAGTAGGAGGCTACGCGCGAGTCCCTCGCACCTATACAAAACAAATAAATCCTTGCAACCAACATGATAAGGGGTTGTCAATCCCTACACGGTCACTTACGAGAGTGAGATCTGACAGATAGAATAAGATAATATTTTTGGTATTTTGATGATAAAGATGCAAAGTAAAATAAAAGCAATGAAAATAACTAAGTGTTGGAATATTAATATGATGAATATAGACCCGGGGGCCATAGGTTTCACTAGTGGCTTCTCTCAAGAGCATAAGTATTTTACGGTGGGTGAACAAATTACTGTTGAGCAATTGACAAAATTGAGCATAGTTATGAGAATATCTAGGTATGATCATGTATATAGGAATCACGTCCAAGACAACTAGACCGACTCCTGCCTACATCTACTACTATTACTCCACACATCGACCGCTATCCAGCATGCATCTAGAGTATTAAGTTCAAGAGAACAGAGTAACGCTTTAAGCAAGATGACATGATGTAGAGGGATAAACTCACGCAATATGATGAAAACCCCATCTTGTTATCCTCGATGGCAACAATACAATACGTGTCTTGCTGCCCCTACTATCACTGGGAAAGGACACCGCAAGATTGAACCCAAAGCTAAGCACTTCTCCCATTGCAAGAAAGATCAATCTAGTAGGCCAGACCAAACTGATAATTCGAAGAGACTTGCAAAGATAACAAATCATACATAAAAGAATTCAGAGAAGATTCAAATATTGTTCATAGATAAACTTGATCATAAACCCACAATTCATCGATCTCAACAGACACACCATAAAAGAATATTACATCGAATAGATCTCCACAAGAGAGGGGGAGAACTTTGTATTGAGATCCAAAAAGAGAGAAAAGCCATCTAGCTAATAACTATGGACCCGAAGGTCTGAGGTAAACTACTCACACTTCATCGGAAGGGCTATGGTGTTGATGTAGAAGCCCTCCGTGATCGATGCCCCCTCCGGCGGAGCTCCGGAACAGGCCCCAAGATGGGATCTCGTGGATACAGAAAGTTACGACGGTGGAATTAGGGTTTTGGTTCCTGTTCAGATCATTTGGGGGTACGTAGGTATATATAGGAGGTAGAAGTACGTCGGTGGAGCAACAGGGGGCCCACGTGGGTGGAGGGCGCGCCTGGGGGGGTAGGCGCGCCCCCTACCTCGTGGCTTCCCTGTTGGTTGCTTGACGTAGGCTCCAAGTCTCCTGGATCTTGTTCATTCCAAAAATCACGTTCCCGAAGGTTTCATTCCGTTTGGACTCCGTTTGATATTTGTTTTCTTTGAAACCCTAAAATAGGCAAAAACAACAATTTTGGGCTAGGCCTCCGGTTAATAGGTTAGTCCCAAAAATAATATAAAAGTGGATAATAAAGCCCAATAATGTCCAAAACAGAAGATAATATAGCATGGAGCAATCAAAAATTATAGATACGTTGGAGACGTATCAATACCGACGATCGAATCTCGGGCAAGTAACATACCGATGAAAAAAGGGAATGACGTATGTTGTCATTGCGGTTTGACCGATAAAGATATTCGTAGAATATGTAGGAACCAATATGAGCATCGAGGTTCTGTTGTTGGTTATTGACCAGAGATGTGTCTCGGTCATGTCTACATAGTTCTCGAACCCGTAGGGTCCGCACGCTTAACATTCGACGATGATTTGTATTATGAGTTATGTGGTTTGGTGACCGAAGATTGTTCAGAGTATGATAACCCACAAGTATAGGGGATCGCAACAGTTTTCGAGGGTAGAGTATTCAACCCAAATTTATAGATTCGACACAAGGGGAGCCAAAGAATATTTGAAGGCATTAGCAGCTGAGTTGTCAATTCAACCACACCCGGAGATTAATTATCTGCAGCAAGGTGATCAGTAGCAAAGTAGTTTGATAGTTTTGATTGTAGTGATAGCAACAATAGTAACGGTAACAGTGATAGCAGTAATTTTGTAGAAAATGTAACAATGATGATAGCAGTAGTACTTAGCAGAAACAATATGGAAAAATTCGTAGGCATTGGATCGGTGACTTTTTGGATGATATTCATCATGTGACAGTTATAACCTAGGGCGATTCGGCACTAGCTCCAATTTATCGATATAATGTAGGCACGTATTCCGTAAATAGTCATACGTGCTTTATTAAAAGAACTTGCATGACATCTTTTGTCCTACCCTCCCGTGGCAGCGGGGTCCATATTGGAAACTAAGGGATATTAAGGCCTCCTTTTAATAGAGAATCGGAACAAAGCATTAACACATACTGAATACATGAACTCCTCATACTACGGTAATCACCGGAAGAAGTCCCGGTTATTGTCACTCCGGGGTTACCGGATCATAACACGTAGTAGGTGACTATAACTTGAAAGATCGGATCTAGAACATGAATATAATGGTGATAACATAAACGGTTCAAATCTGAAATCATGGCACCCGGGCCCAAAGTGACAAGCATTAAGCATGGAAAAGTCATAGCAACATCAATCTAAGAACATGGTGGATACTAGGGATCAAGCCCTAACAAAACCAACTCGATTACATGATGAATCTCATCCAACTCCTCACCGACCAGCGAGCCTATGAAGGAATTACTCACTCCCGGTGGGGAGCATCATGGAATTGGCGACGGAGAATGGGTGGTGATGACGAAGAACGAAGATGCCCCTCTCCGGAGCCCCAAACGGACTCCAGATCTGCCCTCCCGAGGAAGAACAGGGCTTGGTGGCGGCTCCGTCTCGTGTATTGTGATAATTCTTTCTCCCTGATTTTTCTCCGAAAATAGGATTTTATAGCGTTGGTTTCAGGGTTTGCGGGGCCACCAGGTGGGGGCAACCCACCTGGGCGCGCCAGGAGAGGGGGGTGCGCCCTGGTGGGTTGGCCCACCCAGGGGGCCCTCTCCGGTAGGTCTTGGCTCCAGAAATTCTTATATATTATATAAAAATTCCTCGTAAAGTTTCGTTCCATTTTGAGAAATTTTATTTCTGCACAAAAACAACACCATGGTAGTTCTGCTGAAAACAACGTCAGTCTAGGTTTAGTTTCATTCAAATCATGCAAATTAGAGTCCAAAACAAGAGGAAAAGCATTAGGAAGAGTAGATACATTGGAGACGTATCAACTCCCCAAGCTTAAACCTTTGCTTGTCCTCAAGCAATTCAGTTAATAAACTGAAAGTGAAAAAGAAAAACTTTTACGAACTCTTTTGCTCTTGTTTGCATAAATAAGCTTAAACAACACCAAGGTTTTCAGCCAACATTATAACTAACCATGTCGTCAATAACTCTTAAATATTATATTAACTCATATCAATGACACAATCAGCTAGCTGGCAATAATAAGACATCTCAAACGGCAACACGTTGTCAAAACAACCATGATACAATATGACAATAGTGGTATCTCGCTAGCCCTTTCTGAGACCGCAAAACATAAATGCAGAGCACCTCCAAAGTCCAAGCAGCAACTAAACATTGTAATTCATGGTAGAAAAGATCCAGTCATGATGCACCCAACATTAGCTATACACAATGCATAAGTCATGACAATTGTGCTCTTCTCAGTTTCCAACGCTTATTTTAGAAGGTGATGACACAACATAAAAGTAAATAGAAAGTCCCTTCACAGAGGGAAGCAATGATTTGCAGAGGTGCCAGAGCTCAAGTTTTTAAAATAGAGATAAATGATACTCCCTCCGTTCCTTGATATAAGGTGTATAGTTTTTTGAGAAAAAACCCAAAATATAAGGTGTATTGCGTTGCGCCACTCATTTTGATATTTTTAGGGATTTGATTACATTTCCTTATATCAAGCAAGCTCCTCTATTTTCTCATGTCAATTAGTCAGGTGAAATCTCGCCCAAAACTTGTGAAATTTTCCCTCCACGTGTGTTCTTTAATTTCCGTGCCAAAAACTATACACCCCATATTTAGGAACGGAGGGAGTATTTTGAGACATGCACCCTTCTCATTTACTTCATGACTATCAGTTATCAATATCTCCCATGCTAAACAGGCTAGTGGTGGTTCCCTAGCGATAGAAAGTAAAGGTTTTGACTCCATTGGGAGTTTTTGTTTGATTATTCGAGCTATCAACTCTTTTTGTATTTTGCAGTCTGGGACTGGGCATCCCTCTTACCACCCTTTTCTTGTGCGATGGCGAGTGAATAAACACTCGACCTGAGAATAACCCGCTTAGCATGGAACATACCGACCACCTCCTGTCGTTCCATGAACGATCCAGGCACACAAAACGAGTAATTTTTTTAGAAGTTTCTTAGAGGTGGCACATGCAAATTTACTTAGGACGACAGGGTAATACCGCATATAGGTAGGTATGGTGGACTCATCTGGAATAACTTTGGTTTCAAGGTTTTTGATGTACAAGCAGAATCCCCACTTAGTACAAGCGAAGGCTAGCAATTAGATTGAGAAGCGGCCAGCTAGAGAGCAACATGATCATGATTATGCATTATGCATAAGTAACACTGGACACTAGCATGAGTAGGATATGATCACCATGAACATAAATATCATAGAGGCTATGTTGGTTTTGATTCAACTACATGCATGAATATGTACCAAGTCAAGCCACTTGAACATTCAGAGGAGGATACCATATCATATTACTACATCACAATCATTTTAACGCGATGTTGATATCCAAGATAAATCATTATTCACTCCCAGCTACTTATGCATGGCATGAGAAACTATAATCTCTAATTGTCATTGCAAACATGTTTAATCATAATGGGCTAAATCATGAATACTAGGTTAAACATATTTACACAAAAAGAACAAGTCGAGTTCATACCAGTTTTTCTCTGCCACGTCCAGTTCATTGAATATCGTCATTATTGCCTTTCAGTTGCACGACCGAACAATATGAAAATAATAGTAGTGCAAGAGTGCCATGGACTAAGCTGGAATCTGCAAAACATTATTCAACAAGAGAATACAAGGTAAAATGGGCTGTTTATTAGTTCAACAATTATTCAATTGAGAGCCACTCAACATTTTCATCGTGGTAAAAAGAAAAGAAATTCAGAGAAACACACTAGAATATTTTTGGAGTTTTTGGTTTTCTTGAACAAGCAAATAAAAGGGAAAAGCAAAAACGAGAAAAACTATTTACACGGGAAAGCTCCCAACAAGCAAAAGAAGAACAAGGAAATCTTTTTGGGTTTTATTTTTTATATTAATATTACAACTAAGCATGCATAGAAAGTAAACTAACTACAACTATTTTTTTGGTTTTTCTAAAGTTTTTCAAACACACAAGAAGAAGGCAAGAAAAATAAATCTAAGCATGGATGATACAATGAAAAAGTGTGAGCACCGACAAATGGAAGTAAACATGAATGTAATGTCGGTGGAAACACGTACTCCCCCAAGCTTAGGCTTTTTGCCTAACTTGGTAGTCGATCAGTAGCCTAGAGGGTAGTAGGTGTGCTGAGGAGTGGGCATCCACTCGTCCCACTGCTGAGGCTCCTCCTGTGCCGCTTCCATAGTAGCCTTTGCGTTCCGGTAGGTGATGATATCCTCAGGCATAATCCTATATCCGCCCCTGAAAGCAGAATCAGACAAAGCAGGTGCAGGAAAGGGAATAATATCACGAGTTCTGATGCTAAAGACCAAGTTATAAGGAATGGGGATGTTAGGATAATCTCGTGCAAGAAAATGATGGTGTTCCATGGCTGCCCGGTCTAGGTAAACCTTGGTCAGAGGGTAATCATGAGGGCGTATCTCAACCTCGAAGTGAGCCACCAAACGAGTAGCAAAAATCCCACCGTGTATTTCACCCTGGGATTTATTAAGATGGAGGTGGCGACCTACAATAGCTCCCAAGCTATGAGTGTTGTCGCCCTCTATTGCTCGGCGTAAAACAACAAAGTCTGGTGCGCTGAGCGCACCTACTTTCTTTCTAGCAAGCAAGAACTTAGCAACAAATAAAGCAAAATAATGCATGGCAGGAAAGTGTATGCTAGCAGCCGTGGTGGCTGACACCCCTCTCTCATCTCCCACTGTCGAAGTGCGATAAAAGTCCTCAAACCCAGCCGGCCTAGGCTCGGCTAAGCTCCCATCAGAAGGGATCAATCATATGTCACAGAATTTAGTAAGTGGTATATGATGGTTTTCAGCATATAAATCAAAGCTCACTCCACGAGGATTATTCCTAGGCAGATGATGGTAGCTGGAACTACTTCGGTATTTCCCTGGAGAGGGAGGGATGATGTAGCACAACGACAGTAGGTATTTCCCTCAGTTATGAAACCAAGGTATCGAACCAGTAGGAGAACCAAGCAACACAATGTTAGCAACACCTGCACACAAATAACAACACCTCGCAACCCGACGTGTTAAAGGGGTTGTCAATCCCTTCCGGGGTACGGCGCCTCAAGATAGGGAAACGGACGTGAGGTAAATTGTAGTAGATTGATAGATCGAACGCCAAATAAAATAAATTGCAGCAAGGTATTGTTGGATTTTGGGTTTAATAGATCTGAATAAAAAGGCAAAGGAAAAGTAGATCGTAAGGCAAATATATGAGAACGAAGACCCGGGGGCCGTAGGTTTCACTAGTGGCTTCTATCGAGAAAAATAGCAAACGGTGGGTAAACAAATTACTGTTGGGCAATTGATAGAACTTCAAATAATTATGATGATATCCACGCAATGATCATTACATAGGCATCACGTCCAATATTAGTAGACCGACTCCTGCCCGCATCTACTACTATTACTCCACACATCGAATACTATCCAACATGCATATAGTGTATTAAGTTCATGGAAAAAACAGAGTAATGCAATAAGAACGATGACATGATGTAGACAAGATCCGTTTATCTATATGGCGGTAGATATAGATCTCGTATTTTTATCCTTAGTGGCAACGATACATACGTGTCGGTTCCCTTTCTGTCACTGGGATCAAGCACCGTAAGATCGAACCCACTACCAAGCACCTCTTCCCATTGCAAGATAAATAGATCAAGTTGGCTAGACAAAACCCAAATATCGGAGAAGAAATACGAGGCTATAAGAGATCACGCATAAAAGAGATCAAAGAAACTCAAATTCTTTCATGGATATAAAAACATAGCTTTGATCATAAACTCGAAGTTCATTGATCCCAACAAACACACCGCAAAAGTAGTTACATCATATGGATCTCAAAGAGACCATTGTATTGAGGATCAAGAGAGAGAGAGAGATGAAGCCATCTAGCTACTAACTACGGACCCGAAGGTCTACAAAGAACTACTCACGCATCATCAGAGAGGCACCAATGGAAGTGGTGAACCCCTCCATGATGGTGTCAAGATTGGATCTGGTGATTCTGGACTCTGCGGTGGCTGGATGAATATTTCGTCAACTCCCCTAGGGTTCCGGTATTTTTGGGGTATTTATAGAGCAAAGAGGCGGTTCGGGGGGCACCCACCAGGGCTCGCCAGGGCCTCCTGGCACGCCCTGGTGGGTTTTGCCCCCCTCGGGGCACCCCCAGGTGCAACCAGGGCCTATTGCCTTCCTTCTGGCCCATAAAAAATCTCCGTAAAGTTTCGTGGCATTTGGACTCCGTTTGATATTGATTTTCTGTGATGTAAAAAACATGGAAAAACAGCAACTGGCACTTAGCACTATGTCAATAGGTTAGTACCAAAAAATGATATAAAATTACTATAAAATTATTATAAAATATCCAAGATTGGTAATAAAACAACATGGAACAATAAAAAATTATAGATCCATTGGAGATGTATCAGCATCCAAAAGCTTAGCTCCTACTCGTCCTTGAGTAGGTAAGTGATGAAAACAGAATTTTTGATGTGGAGTGCTGTTCATCAAGTCATATCATATTCTTTTCTTTATAGCATGGACATTTGGACTTTTATGTGATTCAAAGCAATAGTATAGTTTTGACATAATAATTTACACACTCAAGCATATCAACAAGCAACCATGTCTTTTAAAATATCAATGCTAAAATAAGTTATCCCTAGCCCATCATGCTCAGACATTGATCCATTCATGAAACACACTCGAATATTAACTACACCCAATACTTGAGCACGATCATATTGCCTCCTAGTTGGTGCTTTTATGAGAGAATATGGAGACTCAAATTTCAAAAATAAAAATTGCATAAAGTAAAAGAAAGGCCCTTCGCAGAGGGAAGTAGGGATTTGTAGAGGTGCCAGAGCTCAAAGCGAAAAGATTGAGATAAAAACATTTTGGGAGGTGTATCCATCCCACCAACAAAAATGACTTAGAGTTCCCAATAGTTTCCATGCATAGATATATCATAGGCGGTTCCCAAACAGAAAATAAAGTTCGTTCCTTTTTCCACCATAACTTTCACTTTCCATGGCTAACCGTATCCACGGGTGCCCTCCATACCAACATGTTCCAAGGAATTTATTATTTGATAACATAAAGTAAATTCATTTCTTTTTGCATTTCGGGACTGGGCATCCCTAATACCTTTGCCTTACTCTCGTGCAATGACAATTGAATAAACACTCATCTTAAGAATAACACATCTAGCATGGAAACTATTAGCCACCCCTCACCGCTCCGTGAGCGAAACAAACACACAAAAGAGAAGTTTATTTTGAAAATTAGAGATGGCACATGCAAATTTGCTTAGAACAGTAAAAGAATATCGCATATAGGTAGATATAGTGGTCTCATGTGGCAAAACTGGTTTAAAGGATTTTGGATGCACAAGTAGAGGTCATACTTAGTGCAAAATGAAGGCTAGCAAAAAGATTGAGAAGCGACCAACCAAGAAACGAATAATCTCATAAGCAAGCATTAAGCATAATTAACACCAAATAATGCACCACAAGTAGGATATAATTTTCATTACATGATTATTGACTTTCGTGCATGCATAGGGAATCACAAATCTTAACACTAATATTCTTACTAAAGCATAATTACTCATCAACATAACTCACATATCACATCATCATATCTCAAAACTATTTCTAAGAATCAAGTTTATTTTGTCCAATGATCTTCATGACATTTTCTTTTGCTTTATCCTTCTTGGATATCTATCACTTTGGGACTAATTTTCATGTGTTGCTTTTCATAAGCTCAAACAAATATAAGTGAAGATCACGAGCATAACAAATTTTCTTTCTCTCAAAATAATTTAAGTGAAGGAAGAGAGAATTTCTTCGAAATTTTACTAACTCTCAAACAAATCTAAGTGAATAAAGAGAGCATTTCTTCAAAAATAACAAAGCACACCGTGCTCAAAAAGGTATAAGTGAAGCACTAGAGCAAGTCCTAGCTCATAAAAGATTTAAGTGAAGCATAGAGAGCAATTTTAACAAGTCATGACATAATTTTGGCTCTCTCAAATAGGTGTGTCCAGCAAGGATTGATGACTTAAAACACAAAATAAGACAAGCAAAGACACATATCATACAAGATGCTCCAAGCAAAACACATATCACGTGACAAATAAAAATATAGCCTCGAGTAAAATACCGATAGTTGTTGGAAGAAAGCGGGGATGCCACTCGAGGGCATCCCCAAGCTTAGTTGGTTGCTCATTCTTGGATAATAGCTTTGGATGCCGGGGCATCCCCAAGCTTAGGCTCTTACATCCTTCCTTCATCCGTCGTAATATAACCCAAAACTTGAAAACTTCAATCACACAAAACTCAACAAATCCTTCGTGAGATCCGTTAGTATAAGAATAATAAATCACTACTATAAGTGATGTATCAAACCAATTCATATTTTGTTTTTGTATTATATCTACTGTATTCCGACTTTTCTATGGCAAAAACTCATTAAAGAAAACCATAGAGCCATCAAAATAAGCACACAACACAAAGAAAACAGAATCTGTCAAAACAGAACAGTCTATAGGAATCTGACTATTTCGAATACTTCTGTAACTCAAAAAACTCTGAAAACTTAGGACGACCTGAGAAATTTGTATGTTGATCTACTGCAATTGGAATGGGTATTTTATCGATCTCTGGTAAAAAATGAAAATTAATTTTGTGAGCGTAAAAGTTTCTGTTTTTTCAGCAACATCAAACAACTATTGCCCAAGAAGATCCTAAAGGCTTTACTTGGCACAAACACTAACTAAAACACAAAAAACACAATCATAACAGTAGCATAATTGTGTAAACACACAAGAACAGAAAGCAAAAAGAAAAATAAATTTTATTCGTTGGGTTGCCTCCCAACAAGCTCTATCATTTCATGCCCCTAGCTAGGCATAATATTTCAATAATGGTCACACAAAAGATAATAATTGAAAAACAAAGAGAGCATCAGGAAACATGCGACAAACACATTTAAGTCTAACATACTTCCTATGCATAGGAATTTTATAGGAAAACATGTTATCAAGACAAGAAACATCTAGCATATGCAAAGGAGAGGAATAAAACATTGACAATCGCAACACAACAAGAGGAAATTTAATAACATGAAAATTTCTACAACCATATTTCCCTCTCTCATAATAATTATATGTAGGATCATAATCAAATTTAGTAATATAACTATCATATAAAATTTTCTCTTTATGATCCACATGCATGCAAAGTTGACACTTCCAAAATAGTGGGATTATCATCAAATAAAGTCATGACCTCTCCAAACCCACTTCCATAAAAAAATTCATAAGATTGAACACTCTCCAATTATGTGGGATTATTTCTAGCTAAAGTTGACACTCTTCCAAAGCCACTTTCAATATTATTGCAAACATATTCATCATGAGGCTTAAATACATTTTCAAGATCATAAGAAACATTATCACCCCAATCATGATCATTGCAATAAGTAGCGGACATGACAAAACAAGCATCCCCAAGATTGGGGTTTTGCATATTATTAGCACAATTGACATTAATAGAATTTATAGTAAAATTATTGCAATCATGCTTTTCATTTAAGGAACTATCATGAATCACTTCATAAATTTCTTCATCACAATTTTCAGATTCATGATTGTCAAGCAAAACTTCATAAAGATACTCTAGTGAATTCAATTCACTAGCAATTGGTTCATCATAATTGGATCTCTTAAAGAGATTAGTAAGTGGATGAGGATCCATATTAATAGATTTTAGCAAGCGAAGATGCAAGCATATAGAAGGCACATGGGAACACAAGCAAAGATAGCAAACAAGATCGCAAACAAAAATAGATCCGGCAGGAAAGCGGCGAACTAAAAAGAGGGGCGAATAAAACGGCAAATTTTGTGAAGTGGGGGAGAGCAAAACGAGAGGGAAATGGAAAATAATGAAAATTGCAAGGAGATGAGATTTGTGATTAGGAACCTGGTATATGTTGAAGATCCTTCCCGGCAACGGCGCCAGAAATGCCACGTGGCCGGGAGACTATCTTGACTTGATCCTCCCCGGCAACGGCGCCAGAAATTCTCCTTGATGATAGCTGGAACTATGTCGGTATTTCCCTGGAGAGGGAGGGATGATGTAGCACAACGACGGTAGGTATTTCCCTCAGTTATGAAACCAAGGTATCGAACCAGTAGGAGAACCAAGCAACACAATGTAAGAAACACCTGCACACAAATAACAACACTTCGAAACCCGATGTGTTAAAGGGGTTGTCAATCCCTTCCGGGGTACGAGGCCTCAAGATAGGCAAACGTACGTGAGGTAAATTGCAGCAAGGTATTTTAGGAGTTTTGGTTTAATAGATATGAATAAAAAGGCAAAGGAAAAGTAGATCACAAGGCAAATATATGAGAAAGAAGACCCGGGGCCATAGGTTTCACTAGTGGGTTATCTCGAGAAAAATACCAAACACTGGGTAAACAAATTACTGTTGGGCAATTGATAGAAATTCAAATAATTATGACAATATCCAGGCAATGATCATTACATAGGCATCACGTCCAATATTAGTAGACCGACTCCTGCCTGCATCTACTACTATTACTCCACACATCGACCGCTATCCAACATGCATCTAGTGTATTAAGTTCATGGAAAATGGAGTAATGCAATAAGAATGATGACATGATGTAGACAAGATCCATTTATCTATATGGAGGTAGATATAGATCTCGTCTTTGTATCCTTAGTGGCAACGATACGTACATGTCGGTTCCCTTTCTATCAGTGGGATCAAGCACCGTAAGATCGAACCCACTACCAGGCACCTCTTCCCATTGCAAGATAAATAGATCAAGTTGTCCAGACAAAACCCAAATATCGGAGAATAAATTTGAGGCTATAAGAGATCACGCATAAAAGATATCAAAGAAACTCAAATACTTTCATGGATATAAAAACATAGATCTGATCATAAACTCGAAGTTCATCGATCCCAACAAACACACCGCAAGAATATTTACATCATATGGATCTCCAAGAGACCATTGTATTGAGGATCAAGAGAGAGAGAGAGATAGATGAAGCCATCTAGCTACTAACTACGGACCCGAAGGTCTACAAAGAACTACTCACGCATCATCGGAGAGGCACCAATGGAAATGGTGAACCCCTCTGTGATGGTGTCTAGATTGGATATGGTGGTTCTAGACTCTGCGGCGGATGGATGAATATTTCGTCGACTCCCCTAGGGTTCTGGTATTTTTGGGGTATTTATAGAGCAAAGAGGCGGTCTGGGGGGTACCCGAGGTGGGCACAACCCACCAGGGCGCGCCAGGGCCTCCTGGCGCGCCCTGGTGGGTTATGCCCCCCTCGGGGCACCCCCCAGGTGTAACCAGGGCGCGCCAGGGCCTCCTGGCATGCCCTGGTGGGTTGTGCTCCCCTCGGGGAACCCCAGGTGCAACCAGGGCCCATTACCTTCCTTCTGGCCCATAAAAAATCTTCATAAAGTTTCGTGGCATTTGGACTCCGTTTGATATTGATTTTCTATGATGTAAAAAACATGGAAAAAGCAGGAACTGGCACTTGGCACTATGTCAATAGGTTAGTACCAAAAAATGATATAAAATGACTATAAAATGATTATAAAACATCCAAGATTGATAATAAAACAGCATGGAACAATAAAAAATTATAGATACATTGGAGACATATCAACAGGAAAGTAAAACTTTGAACAAAGATATTTGTGAGGATTTGGTGTTGGTCACACTCATCTTCAATGAAGTCGGTGAGGCTGACATTTGCAACATATTGTGTGAACTCCTGAAGGATTCCAGCCTCTTCCAGGAACGGGGTGTGCGGCCATTCGCACGGCCGTACCTCCACCAACCTTCGAGGATGGAGATCACTATCAGATGACTCCCCAATAACACCCTTGGAGTTCTTCTTGGAGCCAAACTTCCTAAATATATTCATGGTTTTCCTATGTACAAAATTCTGAAATTTATTAGCCCACAAAAATTTCTCAACAAAACTTCACAAAAATGATACCAACTACTCATAGGGATGCATAGAGGCCATAGCAAGCATTCAAACTAATTAGAACACTAAGAATTTAACATGCAAGCACATCTATAGCAGCACCAAGAGTAACTAATTATTCAAAATATAAACCACTAAAACAAAAACTAATTGGACAAACGGTGGAGTCACATAGCAAGCAACAATCCCTTGAAACAGTTTCGGAAACGGAGGTTCGAGCAAATAGATCGAAATCCGCGGGTTTGAGAGCAAGAACACGGGAGAGAGAGCAATGGAGATATTTTTCTAGGGGTAGGTGAGGACGTGGTGTAAAGATATAAGTGAGAGGGCCCATGTGGGGACCACAACCCACCAGGGTGCGCCCGGGGGTCCTGGTACGCCCAGGTGGGTTGTGAACACCTGGTGCACCTCCCTCTGATGTTATTTGCACCAAAAATTCTTAAATATTTAGAAAAAAACGTATTAAATTTTCAGGGCATTCTGAGAACTTTTATTTTTGGGTCATTTTTTATTGCACGAGAAATTTAAAAAACTGACAAAACATGGCATTTTATTTTATTTAACTAATAAGAACAAAGAATAAAAAGTAGGGACAGAAAGAAGTGCTTACTAGATTCATCAACTTCATACCGTTCAAAAATGATCCATTAATAAGGTTGATTAGGTCTTATTAACAACCACTTTCGATTAGCATGAAACCAAAGAACTTTCATAAATCACCAAGTTACCTAAATGGGGATATTCATGTCCCCAACAATAAGCATTTCATATTTATTTTTGACAGTAGGTAGAGGTATTTGAAAAATTCCAATAGTGATTGTCAAAGATTTTTCAATAATATTAATACCATTCACTTAGAATTGTTTCTTCGGAAAGTGCACCGTATGCTCATTACCATTAATATGAAAAGTGACCTTGCTTTTATTGCAATCAATAACCGCCCCTGCAGTATTCAAGAAGGGTCTACCAAGGATAATCGACATGTTGTCGTCCTCGGGCATCTCAAGTATAACAAAGTCAGTCAGAATAGTAACATTAGCAACAACAACGGGCACATCCTCACAGATACCGATAGGTATGGCAGTTGATTTTTCAGCCATTTGCAAAGATATTTCAGTAGGTGTGAGTTTATTCAAATCAAGTCTTTTATACAAAGAGAAAGGCATAACACTAACACCAGCTCCTAAATCACACAAAGCAGTTTTCACATAATTCTTTTTGACGGATCTCCAAGTTTTTTAGGTTCTCCATCTTTAAAAGTGCAATTAGCAAGCATAGTGGAGATTTCAGCTTCCGGTATTTTTCTCTTATTTGTGATGATGTCTTTCATATACTTTGCATAAGGAGGCATTTTCAGATCAGTCAAGAGAGTACGCAAAAAGACTGGCCTCAACATTTCAGCAAAGCGTTCAAATTCTTCATCATCATTCTTTTTAGTTGACTTAGGAGGAAAAGGCATAGGGTTTTGAACCCACGGTTCTCTTTCTTCATCGTGTTTTCTACCCACAAAGTCTCTTTTATCATACCTTTTATTCTTAGCTTGTGGGTTATCAAGATCAACAGGTGGTTCTATCTCAACATCATTATCTGTTTCTTTTTCATTGTTTGGTTGAGAGTCTTCATGAACTTCATCATTATCTTTTTCATTATCAATATGTGAGTGTTCATTACCAGGTTGAGTTTCAGCATCAGAGATAGAAATTTCATTATCATTATCTGGAGGTTTTTCTATTTTAGGTTCACTAGAAGTATGCAAAGTGCTTTTATTTTTGGGTCATTTTTATTGCATGGGAAATTCAGAAAACAGACAAAACATGACATTTTATCTTATTTAATTAATAAGAACAGAGAATAAAAAGTAGGGACAAAAAGTAGTGCTTACTAGATTCATCAACTTCATACCGTTCAAAAATGATCCATTAATAAGGTTGAACAGGTCTTATTAACAACCACTTTCAATTAGCATGAAACCGAAGAACTTTCGTAAATCACTAAGTTACCTCAATGGTATATGCATGTCCCAACAATAAGCATTTCATATTTATTTTTGACAGTAGGTAGAGGTATTTGAAAATTTCCAATAGTGATTGTCGGAGATTTTTCAATAATATTAATACCATTCACTTGGAATTGTTTCTTCGGAAAGTGCACCGTGTGCTCATTACCATTAATATGAAAAGTGACCTTGCTTTTATTGCAATTAATAACAGCCCCTGCAGTATTCAAGAAGGGTCTACCAAGGATAATCGACATGTTGTCGTCCTCGGGCATCTCATGTATAACAAAGTCAGTCAGAAGAGTAACATTAGCAACAACAACGGGCACATCCTCACAGATACCGATAGGTATGGCAGTTGATTTGTCAGTGATGCCTACTACACAACCTTCTTCTTGTAGATGTTATTGGGCCTCCAAGTGCAGAGATTTGTAGGACAACAGCAAATTTCCCTCAAATGGATGACCTAAGGTTTATCAATCCGTGGGAGGCGTAGGATGAAGATGGTCTCTCTCAAACAACCCTGCAACCAAATAACGAAGAGTCTCTTGTGTCCCCAACACACCCAATACAATGGTAAATTGTATAGGTGCACTAGTTCGGCGAAGAAATGGTGATACAAGTGCAATATGGATGGTAGATATAAGTTTTTGTAATCTGAAAATATAAAAGCAGCAAGGTAACTAATGATAAAAGTGAGCAAAAACAGCATTGCAATGCGTTGAAACAAGGCCTAGGGTTCATACTTTCACTAGTGCAAGTTCTCTCAACAATAATAATATAATTGGATCATATAACTATCCCTCAACATGCAACAGAGAGTCACTCCAAAGTCACTAATAGCAGAGAACCAAGGAAGAGATTATTGTAGGGTACGAAACCACCTCAAAGTTATCCTTTCTGATCGATCTATTCAAGAGTCCGTAGTAAAATAACACGAAGCTATTCTTTCCGTTCGATCTATCCTAGAGTTCGTACTAGAATAACACCTTAAGACACAAATCAACCAAAACCCTAATGTCACCTAGATACTCCAATGTCACCTCAAGTATCCGTGGGTATGATTATACGATATGCATCACACAATCTCAGATTCATCTATTCAACGAACACAAAGAACTTCACAGAGTTCCCCAAAGTTTCTACCGAAGAGTCAAGACGAAAACGTATGCCAACCCCTATGCATAAGTTCACAAGGTCACGGAACTCGCAAGTTGATCACCAAAACATACATCAAATGGATCACGTGAATATCCCATTGTCACCACACATAAGCACATGCAAGACATACATCAAGTGTTCTCAAATCCTTAAAGACTCAATCCGATAAGATAACTTCAAAGGGAAAACTTAATCCATTACAAGAGAGTAGAGGGGGAGAAACATCATAAGATCCAACTATAATAGCAAAGCTCGCGATACGTCAAGATTGTGCCGAATCAAGAACATGAGAGAGAGAGAGATCAAACACATAGCTACTGGTACATACCCTCAGCCCCGAGGGTGAACTACTCCCTCCTTGTCATGGAGAGTGCCGGGATGATGAAGATGGCCACCGATGATGGATTCCCCCCTCCGGCAGGGTGCCGGAATGGGTCTAGATTGGTTTTCGGTGGCTACGGAGGCTTGCGGCGGCGGAACTCCCGATCTAGGTTATTTTCTGGAGGTTTCTGTATTTATAGGAATTTTTGGCGTAGGTCTCACGTCAGGGGGGGTCTCTGAGTCATCCACGAGATAGGGGGACATGCCCAGGGGGGTAGGGCGCGCCCCCCACCATCGTAGATGGCTCGGGACTCTTCTGGCCCAACTCTTTTACTTCGGGGGTTTCTTTTGGTCCATAAAAAATCATCAAAAATTGGCACGTCAATTGGACTCCGTTTGGTATTCATTTTTTGTAAAACTCAAAAACACGGAAAAACCCGAAACTGGCATTGGGATCTAGCTTAATAGGTTAGTCCCAAAAATCATATAAAATAGTATATAAATGCATATAAAACATCCTAGATGGATAATATAATAGCATGGAACAATAAAAAAATTATAGATACGTTGGAGACGTATCAAGCATCCCCAAGCTTAATTCTTGCTCGTCCTCGAGTAGGTAAATGATAAAAACTGAATTTTTGATGTGGAATGCTACCTAACATATTTTTCAATGTATTTTTCTTTATTGTGGCATGAATGTTCAGATCTGAAAGATTCAAGACAAAAGTTTAATATTGACATAAAAATAACAATACTTCAAGCATGCTAACCAAAAAATTATGTCTTCTCAAAATAACATAGCCAAAGAAAGCTCATCCCTACAAAATCATATACTTTAGATATGCTTCATTTTTGTCACACAAAATGCTCCAATCATGCACAACCCTAATGACAAGCCAAGCAATTGTTTCATACTTTAGTATTCTCAAACTTTTTAAAATTTAACGCAATATATGAGCGCAAGCCATGGACATAGCACTATAGGTGGAATAGAATGGTGGTTGTGGAGAAGACAAAAAAAGAGGAAGATAGTCTCACATCAACTAGGCATATCAATGGACTATGGAGATGCCCATCAATAGATATCAATGTGAGTAAGTAGGGATTGCCATGCAACGGATGCATTGAGCTATAAGTGTATGAACGCTCAACAAAAGAAACTAAGTGGGTGTGCACCCAATTTGCTTGCTCATGAAGACCTAGGGATATTTGAGGAAGCCCATCATTGGAATATACAAGCCAAGTTCTATAATGAAAAATTCCCACTAGTATATGAAAGTGACAACATAAGAGACTCTCTATGATAAAGATCATGGTGCTACTTTGAAGCA
Source organism: Triticum urartu (assembly GCF_003073215.2). Taxonomy (NCBI): domain Eukaryota; kingdom Viridiplantae; phylum Streptophyta; class Magnoliopsida; order Poales; family Poaceae; genus Triticum; species Triticum urartu. Next base: position 353,132,130 of record NC_053023.1, read on the forward strand.
CAAGTGTGGAAAAAGGATAGTAACATTGCCCCTTCTCTCTTTTTCTCTCATTTTTTTGTTTGGGCCTTCTCCCTTTTTTTCATGGCCTCATTTTTTCGTCCGGAGTCTCATCCCGACTTGTGGGGGAATCATAGTCTCCATCATCCTTTCGTCACATGGGACAATGCTCTAATAATTAAGATCATCACACTTTTATTTACTTACAACTCAAGAATTACAACTCGATACTTAGAACAAAATATGACTCTATGTGAATGCCTCCGGCGGTGTACCGAGATGTGCAATGGATCAAGAGTGACATGTATGAAAAATTATAAATGGCGGCCATGCCACAAATACGATGTCAACTACATGATCATGCAAACCAATATGACTATGATGAAGCGTGTCATAATAAACGGAATGGTGGAAAGTTGCATGGCAATATATCTCGGAATGCTATGGACATGCCATAATAGGTAGGTATGGTGGCTGTTTTGAGGAAGGTAAATGATGGGTTTATGGTATCGACGAAAGTTGCGCGACACAAGAGAGGCTAGCAATGGTGGAAGGGTGAGAGTGCGTATAATCCATGGACTCAACATCAGTCATAAAGAACTCACATACTTATTGCAAAAATCTACAAGTCATCAAAACCAAGCACTACACACATGCTCCTAGGGGGATAGATTGGTAGGAAAATACCATCGCTCGTCCCCGACCGCCACTCATAAGGAAGGCAATCGAAGAAACACCTCATGCTTCAAATTTGTCACAAAACGGTTACCATACGTGCATGCTACGAGACTTGCAAACCTCAACTCAAGTATTTCTCAATTTCACAATTACTCAACTAGCACGACTCTAATATCACCATCTTCATATCTCAAAACAATCATCAAGTATCAAACTTCTCATAGTATTCAATGCACTCTATATGAAAGTTTTTACTATATCCCTCTTGGATGCCTATCATATTAGGACTAAATTCATAACCAAAGAAAACTACCATGCTGTTTAGAGACTCTCAAAATGATATAAGTGAAGCATGAGAGCAAATGGCAAACTACTCCAAAAGATATAAGTGAAGATCAATGAGTAGTCGAATAATTATGTAACTATGTGAAGACTCTAACATTTAAGAATTTCAGATCCTGGTATTTTATTCAAACAGCAAGCAAAACAAAATAAAATAAATTGACGCTCCAAGCAAAACACATATCATGTGGTGAATAAAAATATAGCCTCAAGTAAAGTTACCGATGAACGAAGACGAAAGAGGGGATGCCTTCCGGGGCATCCCCAAGCTTAGGCTATTGGTTGTCCTTGAATATTACCTTCGGGTGCCTTGGGCATCCCCAAGCTTAGGCTCTTGCCACTCCTTATTCCATAGTCCATCGAATCTTTGCCCAAAACCTGAAAACTTCACAACACAAAACTTAACAGAAAACTTGTAAGCTTCGTTAGTATAAGAAAATAAATCACCACTTAGGTATTGTTTTGAGCTCATTCTAAATTCATATGGTGTAATATCTACTGTATTCCAACTTCTCTATGGTTCATATCCTCTGATACTACTCATAAATTCATCAAAATAAGCAAACAACACAATGAAAACAGAATCTGTCAAAAGCAGAACAGTCTGTAGTAATCGAGATTTCGAATACTTCTGTAACTCCAAAAATTCTGAAAAATTAGGACGACCAGGATAAAAAGTATATTGATCTACTGCAGTTGGAATTGGTATTTTATCGCTCTCTGGTAAAATATGACAATTATTTTCTTGAGCACATACTTTCTGTTTTATCAGCAAGATCAAACAACAATCACCCAGGAAGATCCTAAAGGGTTTACTTGGCACAAACACTAATTAAAACATAAAAAACACAATAATAACAAAGTCTAGATAGATTATTTATTACTAAACAGGAGCAAAAGGCAAGGAACAAAAATAAAGTTGGGTTGCCTCCCAACAAGCGCTATCGTTTAACGCCCCTAGCTAGGCATGATGATTTCAATGATGCTCACGTAAAAGATAAGAATTGAAACATAAAGAGAGCATCATGAAGAATATGACTAGCACATTTAAGTATAACCCACTTCCTATGCATAGGGATTTTGTGAGTACACAACTTATGGGAACAAGGATAACTTCAAAACTTTAAGCACATAGAGAGGAAACTTGATATTATTGCAATTCCTACAAGCATATATTCCTCCCTCATAATAATTTTCAGTAGCATCATGAATGAATTCAACAATATAACTATCACATAAAGCATTCTTTTCATGAGCCACAAGCATAGAATTTTTATTACTCTCCACATAAGCGAAATTCTTCTCATTCGGAATAGTGGGAGTATCATAAGAAACTCGAAATACTATAAATTGTTTCCACATTAAAAGAGTAATGTTCAGAAAAAGGGTAATCATAATCATGACAAGTTTTGTAAATATAATCATCACTACTTTCTATAACATAAGTATCATCACAATAATAATCATAAGTAGCAACTTTGTTCTCATCCTAATCAATTGAATCCTCTTCCAAGATAGTGGAATCATTACTAAATAAATCCATGACCTCTCCAAATCCACTTCTATAATTATCATAATAAGATTCAACGCCCTCCAAAATAGTGGGATCATTACTTCCTAAAGTTGACACTCTTCCAAGCCCACTTTCATCAATATAATCATCATAAATAGGAGGCATGCTATCATCATAATAAATTTGCTCATCAAAACTTGGGAGACTAAAAATATTATCTTCATTAAACATAGCATCCCCAAGCTTGGGAAAAAAATTAATTGCAGCAAATAAATTCTCAAAAATGTCATTCTCATCAAACATAGCATCCCCAAGCTTGGGCCTTTTCATATCATAAGCATAATCACTCTCACCATTAATAGTATGGATAGCACCAATAGTATAACAATTATCATCATCACAATGAGTAATAGGAGCAACATCATTTCAGAGGGATACCTTTTTACCTTTGCTTCTCCGTCTTTTCTTTTTCTTCTTCACATTATGTGTGGGTTTAATCCTCCTTTGGGAGCTCCTTATTAATGAGATTGGTTGAATAGAAGGCTCCTCCTCGTTACCTGATTCATCATAAGAAATAATAGGAGGATATTGGGAAGTCTCTTCCCTTTCATTAGTATTCTTCATCTTCTACTTGTTTTCTTGTCTTTATGTAATTGGCAATATAATGATTTTCAATGCAATTCACCGCACAATACATATAAATTTCCTCTAGATCAAAGTCAAGAACTTTATCAAGGACATATTCTGGAAGATCCTTAGTTATACGTTTCATTTCTTCATAACCCACAAGCAAACTAAGTTCATTATGATGTGCAAGGGAAATCAAGTCATCACAATGTTTGGACACGATTCGATCAGGAAACAATTTGCATTGGATATTTAAATGACCACGTTCATTGCAAAGTTCACAAGGATGGCTTGTAGCGACCTGACCCGAATGGATCACGTCTACTGTGCTACGGTGTCATCCCTGGATCAGTAATGCTGACACCACACAGTACATCGAGGTTTTATAGCAGAGTTGCAATCACACACTTATTACATCGATGGCTCAAAAAGAACTTATTACAATAAATATGGCTGAAGGCCATCTAATATCGATAACAGCGGAAGACTCGGAAGATAAATGGGTCCATCAACTCCAGCGGCATCACTGAGTATAGAACCACGACCTAAACGCCTCAATAGTCGTCTGAAAAGTCTGCAACATTAACGTTGCAGCCCGAAAACGGGTCAGCACATGGAATATGCTGGCAAAGTAACACATAGAGAGTAATGGAATGAAACAGCTATACTACATGCATATATGGCTGGTGGAAAGCTCTATGGTTACAGTTTTGCGTAAAGCCAGTTTTTCCCTACTGCAAAGGAATAAATTTTATTTACTATCATGGTGGTTGTGAAACATTGAGAATGGTTGACAGCATTCTTAATCCCAATTAAAAGTAATTAAAACCCAATAACATTAATTAGAAGTAACATGTTGAGATTCACAATGATATTCAAGTACTAGATACTCAAGTTGTCCATAACCGGGGACACGGCTAATCATGATTAGTTTGTTACTCTGCAGAGGTTGCACACTTTTCCCCACATGACTCGATCGCCTCCGTTTGTTTTCTCGCACTACATGGTGTTTGAGAAACGGATGACCGAGACATAGTCTTTCAGAAGCACTAGCACCCTTACATGTGGGGTAGACCGGTACACCTACATCCCCTACATCTGCTAGTCCACCCCGTAAGAGTTCGCACAACTTAGTCAACTATGCCAGAGCCCATAGTAGCATGTGGCTGCACACGGAAGTTTCTAGCATGAATTATCTTATGATCCCTTTGAGCCTGGGTGGCGGTCCAAAAAAAACAGGCAAGTCCTGATAGACATCAGGTGCCTCAATCCACCCAGATGTGTGTTTAAGTTGCCACCTTAGATAAACCATTAAAATTATCAACTCACATCTGTCATGGATATCACTCACCCAATCCAAAGTCATATTATTCCCTCTCTCATATATTTTGACACCGGAAAAATTATTGAAGATAAAATAAATAAATCAAATGATCCTATTTTCAAAATTCGAGAGAACTCTCAAATATGAAAATAACGAAATCTCCAACTCTCTCCGAGGGTCCTTGAGTTGCGTGAAATTTCTAGGATCAACCAAAATGCAAGAAAATATGATATACATATGATCTAGTGTATAACATTCCAAATTGAAAATTTGGGATGTTACAAACCTACCCCCCTTAAGATGAATCTCGCCCTCGAGATTCGGGTTGGCTAGAAAATAGGTGAGGGTGGTCTTTGAGAAAATCTTCTTCTCTCTCCCAGGTGGCTTCATCTTCTGAGTGGTGGTTCCACTGAACTTTGCAAAACTTGATAACCTTGCTGCGAGTAACTCTGCTGGCAACATCGAGAATCTTGACTGGCTTCTCCTCATATGTTAGGTCATCCTTTAACTGAATTGCTTCTAATGGCACTGTATCTCTTAGCGGTACCTCCGCCATCTCGGTGTGACATCTCTTCAGCTGAGAAACATGGAATACATCATGAACTCCTGACAGTCCTTCTGGTAATTCCAACTTATACGCGACTTCTCCCGTACGTTTCAAGATCTTAAACGGTCCAACGAAACGCGGTGCTAACTTTCCCTTAACTCCAAAGCGCTTAACTCCTCGAAGTGGGGATACTCAAAGGTAAACTCTGTCTCCGGTTTCGTAAACTGTCTCCTTGCGTTTAGAATCTGCATAGCTCTTCTTCCTGGACTGGGCTACCTTGAGCCTATCGCGAATCAACTTAACCTTCCGTTCTGACTCCTTAATCAAATCTGGTCCAAAGAATTGACGGTCTCCAACTTCGTTCCAGGACAACGGTGTCCTGCACCTCCTTCCATATAAAGCTTCGAAAGGGGCCATCTTCAAACTAGTTTGGTAACTGTTGTTATAAGAAAACTCCGCATACGTCAAGTTTTCGTCCCAACTTGATCCATAATCTAGTGCACAAGCTCTCAGCATATCTTCCAAAATCTGATTGACTCTCTCGGTCTGTCCATCTGTCTGCGGATGAAAAGTTGTGCTGAACTCTAGTCTGGTTCCTAAAGTTTCATGCAACTGATTCCAAAACTTTGAGGTAAATTGGGTTCCTCTATCTGATACGATACTCTTCGGAACTCCATGCAAACAAATGATTCTAGTCATGTATATCTTTGCCAACTTAGCACTGGTGTAAGTGGTCTTAACTGGAATGAAATGTGCTACCTTCGTCAAACGATCAACTACTACCCATATCGAGTCATATCCGGCTTTTGTCCTGGGTAGCCCTGTGATAAAATCCATGCCTATCTTATCCCACTTCCATTCGGGTATCGGCAGTGGTTGTAACAATCCTGCTGGCTTTTGATGTTCTGCTTTTACTCTCTGACATACGTCACAAACTGTATCAGCATACGTAGCAGTTTGTTATGCTGCAATATCCTTCTTCATTCCGGTCTACCAGAATGTTTCCTTCAAATCCAAATACATCTTGGTATTCCCTGGGTGAATCGAATATGGTGAATTATGTGCCTCCTGCAAAATCAACTTCCTGATCTCCGGGTCATTGGGCACATAAACACGGTCCTCAAACCATAAGGTATCGTGCTCATCCTCACGAAATCCCTTTGCTTTTCCTTTGCTAAGTTTCTCCTTTATAGCAGCAATCTCCTTGTCAGATTTCTGAGCTTCTCTGATCTTATCCATAAATGTTGATTGAATCTCCAATGCTGCTACATAGCCTTTCGGAACTATCTCTAAGCTTAGTTCACGTAGGTTTTCTGCTAACTCCTTGGGTATACTTCCCGTCATTATCGTATTGACATGGCTCTTACGGCTCAATGCGTCAGCTACTACATTAGCCTTTCCGGGATGGTAATGCAATCTCATGTCATAATCCTTGATGAGCTCCAACCATCTCCTCTGTCGGAGGTTCAACTCCTTCTGAGTGAAAATGTACTTCAAACTCTTATGATCCGTGTACACCTCACAATGATTTCCAATGAGGAAATGTCTCCACGTCTTCAATGCGTGCACTACGGCTGCTAACTCCAAATCATGCGTGGCATAATTCAACTCATGAGGCTTCAATTGTCGTGATGCATACGAAACAACTCTCCCTTCCTGCATAAGCACTGCTCCAAGTCCTCGACGTGAAGCGTCGCAATACACCTCATAATCCTTGGTCTGATCTGGCAAAATTAATACCGGTGAGGTAACCAATCGTTTCTTCAACTCCTGGAAACTAGCCTCACACTCCTCAGTCCATTTGAACTTAGTATCCTTCTTCAACAACTCCATCATAGGCTTCGCAATTTTTTGAGAAATTCTCAATAAATCTCCGGTAGTATCCTGCGAGTCCAAGAAAACTCCGGATCTCTCCAACTGTTGTTGGTGCTTCCCATTCGGTTACGGTCTCAACCTTTGTGGGGTCAACTGCTATACCTTCTCCGGATATAACGTGTCTGAGGAATCCAACTTCCTTCAACCAAAACTCACATTTGCTGAATTTGGCATATAACTGATGTTCCCTTAATTTCTCCAAAACCAAACGCAAATGTTCCTTATGCTCCTCTTCATTCTTTGAATAAACTAGGATGTCATCAATGAACACTACGACGAACTTATCCAAAAACTCCATAAACACTTTGTTCATCAGGTTCATAAAATAGGCAGGTGCGTTAGTCAATCCAAATGACATAACGGTATACTCATACAGTCCATATCTTGTGGTGAATGCTGTCTTAGGTATGTCCTGCTCTCGAATCTTCAACTGATGGTACCCTGATCGCAAATCGATCTTGGAAAACACTTTAGCTCCTTGCAATCGATCAAACAGATCATTGATCATTGGCAGTGGGTACTTATTCTTGATGGTTACTTCATTCAATCCCCGATAATCTACAACCATCCTTAATGATCCATCCTTCTTTTCCACTAGAAGTACGGGTGATCCCCAAGGTGAAGAACTTGGGCGAATGTAACCTTTATCTAATAACTCCTTAATCTGATTCTTAATTTCCACCAAATCCTTTGCTGGCATCCGGTACGGTCGCTTCGATATTGGGCCTGTACCTGGCAATAACTCAATCAAAAACTCAATGTCTCTATCCGGTGGCATGTCTGGTAATTCCTCAGGAAATACATCAGGAAAATCCTTTACCACTGGTACTTCCTCCTGCACAACTCCTGATAAGCAATTCACTTGTGTCCTGTTTGGCACATGCCGGGATACATACTTGATCCTTCTTCCTTCTGGTGTGGTAAGCAAAATTGTCTTACTGGCGCAATCGATGTTTCCTCCATACATCGACAGCCAATCCATACCAAGAATCACATCCAGACCTTGGGATTCCAGAATAATTAAATCCGTTGGGAATACATGCCTTCCTATACTCAATGGTACTCGAAAACATCCTTGTCTGGCCATGTATTCTGCTCCTGGCGAGCTTACTAGCATAGGTGTTTTAAGAATCCTAGTGGGCAGGCTATACTTTTCCACAAATCCCCTTGATATGTATGAATGCGATGCACCAGTATCAAAAAGAATGAGTGCAGTAAATGACTTAACCAAAAACTTACCGATTACTGCATCGGGCTGATCTTCAATCTCCTCCACATTAACGTGGTTCACCTGTCCCCTATTGAAAGGGTTCGGCTTCTTCCCAGAGCTTCCATTGCCATTTCCATTCTGGCCTTCAGGACATTCATTGGCATAATGTCCGGTCTTCGAACACTTGAAACAGGTGACTTGACTCAGGTCTCTCTTGGTTGGGGTTGATGGGGTTGTTCGGTTCTGGCCGTTGCTTCCTCCATTCCCATTACCATTCTTGTGGCCATTATGGTTGTGCGAGCTACCTCCTCCATGGGTGTGCTGAAACTTAAATCCCGGTTTAGGGGTAAAACGGGGCTTCTGCTGGGCTCCAGAGTTATACTTCCCCTGTCCATACTTCCTCTTACGGTTCTCAATCTGCTGTTGCTTCCCTTCAATCATGATGGCACGATCTACCAACTCCTGGTAGTTGTTGAAATTTGCTACCATCAACTGCATGCTTAGTTCATCATTCAATCCTTCCAGAAACTTCTCCTGCTTGGCTGCATCCGTAGCAACGTCATCTGGGGCATAACGGGCTAGCTTACTAAACTCTTCCACATACTGGCCAACAGTCCTTCCTCCTTGGCATAAGTTGCGAAACTCACGCTTCTTTATGGCCATAGCTCCTGCTGAAACATGGGCAGTGCGGAAAGCTTGCTGAAACTGATCCCATGTGATAGTGTCAACTGGGTAAGTGGCTGTGAAATTCTCCCACCATGCTGCCGCGGGTCCGTCAAGCTGGTGTGCGGCAGACTTCACTTTCTCACCATCCGTGCATCCTGCAGTGGTCAACTCCCTTCCTATCTTACGGAGCCAATCGTCTGCTACTATTGGTTCGGTGCTACTGGAAAACACCGGCGGATTCAGCCTAAGGAAACGGGCTAAGTGGTCAACAGGTGGTGGTGGTGGTGGGTTGTTGTTGTTGTTCTGCTGATTCTGAACTAACATCTGCATCAATTGATTCTGCTGCTGGATCAACTGAGTGAGCTCCGGTGGAAATCCATTGTCACGTCTCGGAGGCATCTGAGGGTTTAGAAAAGACGAGAATTAAGAAGAGGGGGTCTAAAGGGAAAACACTACCCATATGCACATGAGGCAAAAGCACACAATTCACTTCAATCAATCAAACAAGGGCTTACAAACGGTCTAACTATCGCAAAAGTGCTCGACTATAATGTGTTTACATGGGGGAATACTATTACTATCTGGTGGTCATCTAGAAATTTCAACCGGTGGAAGACTCCATGATATCTACTCCAGCTTCGTCTTCAAAGTCGGGTTCACTTGGATCCGAATCAGTGTCGTCGATGATGATGTAGTTGTCCGGACATGCGACGTACTCGTCTTCCTCCTGGGATGCTAACTTCCTCTTGAGTTCTTCAATCTCCTGCTTAAGATCGCCATTGTGCCTTGCTAGAGCTACGATCTCGTCCATGTAGTCCTTGCGTGTAGACTTTAGTTCTCCTTCTAGCTCGATGATCCTTGCCTTTGCATTCTTCAACTCTACCATATCATTGCACATCTGGTTCTCGTGGCGTCGAATGTGCTGGTTTAACTCCTGGATGAAAGATGCAATGGATCTATCTTTCTTGGTGCTGACTAACTCCCATTGTTCATCACGGCGTCCGCAAATCTGGTAGATAGTGTCCTTGAGGTCTTCTTGATAAACTTCTCCAATGCGTCCTATGGTGATATGAGCTGCCATGCTCCTTCCTAGACTCCAGGTTGGTGCATTGAAAACACTATCTATGGGCTTCTTGATTGGCCCGAATGTTCTTCCCGGAACGTGAGCTTGAATCTTCCAGCGCTCCTCTTCAGGCAGAGTGGCGTTGGAGGTTCCCGTGAAGCTTGGTAATCCAATGTTCAGGTACTTGGTGACTTCCTTCAGGTGAAATCCAAATGGTGTGCCTTCATCCGGTTGAGCGTACTTAATCTTCGCGTGCGTCATCCTAATAGAGTAGAAAAGATGAGGAGTTAGAAAATGAGAAGAGAAGAGTGATCTATGGCTTTAACTTAGTGGTCGTGTCCTACAGTCAGCGTGTGCTCTGATACCATCTCTGTAGTGACCTGACCCGAATGGATCACGTCTACTGTGCTATGGTGTCATCCCTGGATCAGTAATGCTGACACCACACAGTACATCGAGGTTTTATAGCAGAGTTGCAATCACACACTTATTACATCGATGGCTCAAAAAGAACTTATTACAATAAATATGGCTGAAGGCCATCTAATATCGATAACAGCGGAAGACTCGGAAGATAAATGGGTCCATCAACTCCAGCGGCATCACTGAGTATAGAACCACGACCTAAACGCCTCAATAGTCGTCTGAAAAGTCTGCAACATTAACGTTGCAGCCCGAAAACGGGTCAGCACATGGAATATGCTGGCAAAGTAACACATAGAGAGTAATGGAATGAAACAGCTATACTACATGCATATATGGCTGGTGGAAAGCTCTATGGTTACAGTTTTGCGTAAAGCCAGTTTTTCCCTACTGCAAAGGAATAAATTTTATTTACTATCATGGTGGTTGTGAAACATTGAGAATGGTTGACAGCATTCTCAATCCCAATTAAAAGTAATTAAAACCCAATAACATTAATTAGAAGTAACATGTTGAGATTCACAATGATATTCAAGTACTAGATACTCAAGTTGTCCATAACCGGGGACACGGCTAATCATGATTAGTTTGTTACTCTGCAGAGGTTTGCGCACTTTTCCCCACATGACTCGATCGCCTCCGTTTGGTTTCTCGCACTACATGGTGTTTGAGAAACGGATGACCGAGACATAGTCTTTCAGAAGCACTAGCACCTTACATGTGGGGTAGACCGTACCACCTACATACCCCTACATCTGCTAGTCCACCCCGTAAGAGTTCACACAACTTAGTCAACTATGCCAGAGCCCATAGTAGCATGTGGCTGCACACGGAAGTTTCTAGCATGAAAGATCTTATGATCCCTTTGAGCCTGGGTGGCGGTCCAAAAAAAACAGGCAAGTCCTGATAGAAAGGTGCCTCAATCCACCCAGATGTGTGTTTAAGTTGCCACCTTAGATAAACCATTTAAAATTATCAATCTCACATCTGTCATGGATATCACTCACCCAATCCACGTCTACTAGCATAGCATGGCATAATAAGCAAACGTAGAAGTAACTCCCAAAGGTTTCATAATAATACAGGTAATAGGTACTACCTCATCTACTTCCCATCCCACAATTTAATTAGATCCTAATCATGCAATGTGTGAGGATTGATCTAATGCAATAAAACATGGGTTGTAGAAAAGGTATGATCAAAGTGTTACTTGCCTTGCTGATGATCCGCGAGTCCTAGGGTTTCGAAGTAACAAGCGGCGCAATCCGGGTAATCTATCGCAGACAAACAACAAGCATACAATAAGTACTCATCTAATGCACAGGTAAAACTCGAACAAGAGATCGAACCAGAGTTCAACTTAAGAACTCCGGTTGCAAAGAAAGAACGAAAAACAAACGGCGGAAGAAAACAACTCGGTTCTAGCAAGTTGAAACTAGGTCAAAATTTTACTGTAACAAAAGCTTGTTCAAGTTGATTAGACGGAACGGCGGTTTCGAGACGAAACTCCAGGCGCTTGAATCACCTGATTCCGATAAACGAGCGGAAAAATAGACTAGGAAGAAGATCGGATCTGAGATCGCGATCGCGGAATAAATCCGACGAAAAGAAAAAGAAGAACGGTTAAACGAACGGACGTTCGTTAACCTAGAAGAATCCGGTGATCACGTTCGTTAGGACGAACGGTCCGGCGAACGGTCCAAAGGCAACTAAATCGGAGAAGAAAACGAATCCGATCTAGGGTTTCGGAGAAGAAAAACCGATCTAGAAAACCGGAACGGTTTAGAGAAGAAAAGAATCGGAACGATTAGAAGAAAACGATCCGAGAAAAAGAATAGATGTAGCGGACCTTGGCGAGGTCTCCGGTGAGGGGCTCCGGCGGCGTCGGCGTAGGGCGGCGGCGTGGGCAAGGTGGCGGCGGGGTGGGGGCGGCGGCGGCAAGGTGCGGCGGCGGCGCGGGTGTGGGGTGGCGGCGCGGCGGTGAGCGCGGCGTGACGCAGGGCGCGGTGTGATGCGGCGCGGCGGCGGTGCAAGGCGCGGTGTGGAGGAGAGCTTTGATTTGATGTGTTTAGAGGGGGGGTGCTTGGGTATTTATATTGGGGAGGGGAGGGGTTTACTTGGGGTAGAGGACAAGGAATTAGAATAGGAGTAGGAAAGATCTAGAAAATAAACGGAGTAGGACTAAAGAAAACGAAATAAGGAAAAGGGGACAAGGGGCGCCCTAGAATCCTAAAAGGATTCGGTCCTAGCAAGAGGCGGCGGCGGCCGACCGGCTCCTGGCTCGGCGCCTGGCGCCTGGGAGCGCGGCGGTAGGTGGCTTGGCTTGGGCCTTTGGCCCAAGGCGCTGCTCAATTTTTTTAAATAGTTTCCTCGCGCAGAAAAAAAAACAAAAAGATCTAAACGAACTCCGAAAAATCTAAAGTAAATTTTCCCCGACTCCTAAAAATGAGCCGAACAAAATGAACTTTTCTCCGGACCTAAAATGCAATTTTTGAAAACGCGCATTTTTCCCTATCCAAATAAAATGCAAATAAACACCGGAAAGCAAAATTGATCTATTTATTATATCTTCATTTTTCCTAAATTTGGGAAAGTCATATTATTCCCTCTCTCATATATTTGACACGGAAAAATTATTGAAGATAAAATAAATAAATCAAATGATCCTATTTTCAAAATTCGAGAGAACTCTCAAATATGAAAATAACGAAATCTCCAACTCTCTCCGAGGGTCCTTGAGTTGCGTGAAATTTCTAGGATCAACCAAAATGCAAGAAAATATGATATGCATATGATCTAGTGTATAACATTCCAAATTGAAAGATGTTACATGGCTAAGAAAATTTAAATTTTCAGCACAAACATCTAGCCTTTCTTGCAACCATTTAGTTTCTAAATACTTATGCCTCTTGCAAAATCTATCTTCCCTATTTGGTGTGTACTTGCAAACCCTATGCACTCCACAAAAATTGACATGCTTATAAGAGACATTTTCATCATGACTAGTGCAATCATCATTAGTACTATGGATATTCAAAGAGTTCATACTAACAACATTGCAATCATGCTCATCATTCAAAGATTTAGTGCCAAACATTTTAATGCATTCTTCTCACACTTGGCACAATTTTCCTTTCCATCATTTTCACGAAATATTAAAAAGATGAAGCATATGAGGCAACCTCAATTCCATTTTTTGTAGTTTTCTTTTATAGACTAAACTAGTGATAAAACAAGAAACAAAAAGATTCGATTGCAAGATCTAAAGATATACCTTCAAGCACTAACCCCCCGGCAACGAGCGCCAGAAAAGAGCTTGATGTCTACTACACAACCTTCTTCTTGTAGACGTTGTTGGGCCTCCAAGTGCAGAGGTTTGTAGGAAGCAAATTTCCCTCAAGTGGATGACCTAAGGTTTATCAATCCGTGGGAGGCGTAGGATGAAGATGGTCTCTCTCAAACAACCCTGCAACCAAATAACAAAGAGTCTCTTGTGTCCCCAACACACCCAATACAATGGTAAATTGTATAGGTGCACTAGTTCGGCGAAGAGATGGTGATACAAGTGCAATATGGATGGTAGATAATAGGTTTTGTAATCTGAAATATAAAAACAGCAAGGTAACTAATGATAAAAGTGAGCGAAAACGGTATTGCAATGTATAAACAAGGCCTAGGGTTCATACTTTCACTAGTGCAAGTCCTCTCAACAATAATAACATAATTGGATCACATAACTATACCCTCAACATGCAACAAAGAGTCACTCCAAAGTCACTAATAGCGGAGAACAAACGAAGAGATTATGGTAGGGTACTAAACACCTCAAAGTTATCCTTTCTGATCGATCTATTCAAGAATCCGTAGTAAAGTAACATGAAGCTATTCTTTCCTTCGATCTATCTGAGTTACGTAACACTACAAAGACACATCCGTGACATTTTGGGCCGAACGAATTTTTTTGTCATACTATATGACACTTCTATGACGATAATTGTGACAAAACCCGGTATCATCATAGATGTGGTGGGATCCTACTTCTATGACAAAAAATCATGACAGAAAATGGGCTTTTTGTCCTGGGCGGGCCGGAGACGCAGCTGCATGACATTCTTTGGGCCGTCCATGATGGAAAAAACCATGGTAGAAGCGAGGGCGAGGAAAATATCGGGGAGTTCCGGTTACGGTGGGTGGTCGGGGGCCGAGCGATGCGCGTTTCTCTCGTACACGTACGCGTGTGTGCGAGGTTGGGCTCTAACTGAACCCGAGCGAGTGGGTCTCTAACTGAACCCGAGCGATTGCACTGCAGGCTACGCGTTACTGAACCCGAGCGATCGATCGATGGCTGTTAACTGAACGATCGAGCGATTCCTTCGCTACTGCTGCTAACTGAAGCCCGATGTGCCTCTAGATGAACAGTGAGCGTTGCTGGGGGGGTTGGATGAACAGTTCCCGGTGGGGGTGGATGAACAGGATCCCGTGGTGTTGCCTCTGGATGAACAATACCCCGATCGATCGAGCTGGTTGGGGCTGGATGAACAGGACCCCGTGGAGGGCAGGATGAACAGGACCACCCCGTGGAGGGCAGGATGAACAGTAGACGATGGAGGGCAGGATGAACAGTAGCCCGTGGAGGGGTGGTTGAACAGGAGCCCGTGGAGAGGGCTGGTTGAACAGTAGCTGGTGGAGTAGCGCGCGGTGGAGGCTGGATGAACTGGAGCCCGTGGATGAACAGTTGCAGGTGGAGGCTGGAGGAGGTCGACGGTGGATGAATAGTAGCCCGTGGAGGCTAGAGGGGGTCGACGGTGGAGATGAACAGTATCCCGTGGAGTCTCGTTTTGCGGTACGCCACACCCCTCCCGATGAACAGGACCCCCATTTCGACCGTAGAGCTCCAACACAAGTCTGTTTCCTCTGTTTTGCGGTACGCCACACCCCTCCCGATCAACATGACCCCCATTTCGACCGTAGGAGGTCCGTTTCCTTCGTTTTGCGGTACGCCAGACCCCTCCCGATGAACATGATCCTGTTTCGAACATGTCCGGTCGAACACAAGGCCGTTTCCTCCGTTCTACGGTACGCCATGCCTCGTTTCCATCGGCTATTCCGTCCAAGCCCTCCCGATGAACATGAGGACGCATTCCATTTCGACCCAGCCGGTTGGCTCCCATGAACACGACGACGACGCTGTTTCTCTGTTCCGACCCAGCCATGTACACGAGCCCTGGCTGTACGTATGCGCGAGTAGGCATTCGAGACCCTACCCGTATGTACGTACGTGGCCATATTTTCTTTCTTGCACACCGGCCACTGTATGTATGTGTACATGCTACGTGCGCGCCTCTACTACGACATGTGCGCGCCTCTACATCGACCACTATGTACGTACACGTTCACGCCCAGAATGACAATGCTACGTACGCTTCGACCAGGTGGGTCCCAACTATCACGCATTTCCTTGCATGCGAAGATGTAGCTGGTGGGTCCCAGCAATCAGGGGGCGAATCGTTTTTTTGCATGGACGCACTTCCTTGCATGCGAAGATGTAGCTGGTGGGTCCCAGCAGTCAGGGGGAAACATTTTTTCGCAAAATACGGTGGCCCGTCCAGTGGGTCCCCGTTGTTAGGTGGAGGAATAATTATTTTGCGCGTAATAAGGAGGCACTTCCTTGCTGTGGCCGTGGACCCAGCTGTCAGCCTCTCCATGTACAGTCCATGTCCGATGGAAGCCGTTCCTTGACCATGTTGACCACGCCGCACCGAGAGAACCAGGGCGGTGGACGACGGCGAGGGCTAGGAAGGGGACGCCGCGGAGCCGGGGAAGACGCAGCAGCGGAAGCTCGCGCGGAGAGGAGTACGAGGGTTCACTTGTTCGGCCGTGGTGTGAGGCTGCCGTCGCCACAGGGCCTGGCCAGCGGTGGGAAAAGTAGGGGGAGGTGAGGCCTCCGCCGCAGCACAGCCGGCCACGGGAGGCAGGAGCATGCGGCACGACCGGCGCTACTTTGGGCGGCTGGAGCAAGAAGTCCAGAGGTTGAAGAAGCACAACAGCCGTTGGATGGACATCGTACGGTCAGTAGAGCTAGAATCGTTCATATTGACTAAGTTGACAAAGCACTCCGTCCCCGTCAATGTAGTAGGCTGATACGTCCATTTTGCATCATGCTTTTATATCGATATTTATTGCATTATGGGCTGTTATTTCACATTATGTCACAATACTTATGGCTATTCTCTCTTATTTTACAAGGTTTACATAAGGAGGGAGAATGCCGACAGCTGGAATTCTGGGCCGAAAAAGGAGCAAATATTAGAGACCTATTCTGCACAACTCCAAAAGTCCTGAAACTCCACAGAATACCTTATAATAAATAATGAAAAATCCTCGCCAAAGATGAAGACCAGGGGGGCCACACCCTGCTCACGAGGGTGGGGGGCGCGCCCCTACCTCGTGGGCCCCCTGGTGGCTCTCCGATGACCATCTTCTCCTATATGAAGTCTTTCGTCAAGAAAAAAATAGGAAGCAACCTTTCGGGATGAAACTCCGCCGCCACGAGGCGGAACCTTGGCGGATCCAATCTAGAGCTCTAGCAGAGCTGTTCTGCCGGGGAAACTTCCCTCCCGGAGGGGGAAATCATCGCCATCGTCATCACCAACACTCCTCTCATCGGGAGAGGGCAATCTCCATCAACATCTTCATAAGCACCATCTCATCTCAAAACCCTAGTTCATCTCTTGTATCCAATTCTTGTCTCCAAGTCCGGGATTGGTGCTAGTAGGTTGCTAGTAGTGTTAATTACTCCTTGTAGTTGATGCTAGTTGGTTTAATTGGTGGAAGATCATATGTTCAGATCCTTTATGCATATTAATACCCCTCTGATTATGAACATGTTTATGCTTTGTGAGTAGTTACGTTTGTTCCCGAGGACAAGGGAGAAGTCTTGCTATTAGTAGTCATGTGAATTTGGTATTCGTTCGATATTTTGATGAGATGCATGTTGTCTAGCCTCTAGTGGTGTTATGTGAACGTCGACTACATAACACTTCACCATTATTTGGGCCTAGAGGAAGGAATTGGGAAGTAATAAGTAGATGATGGGTTGCTAGAGTGACAGAAGCTTAAACCCTAGTTTATGTGTTGCTTCGTGAGGGGCTGATTTGGATCCATATGTTTCATGCTATGGTTAGGTTTACCTTAATACTTTTGTTGTAGTTGCGGATGCTTGCAATAGAGGTTAATCATAAGTGGGATGCTTGTTCAAGTAAGAATATCACCCAAGCACTGGTCCACCCACATGTCAAATTATCAAAGTACCGAACGCGAATCATATGAACGTGATGAAACTGGCTTGACGATATTCCCATGTGTCCTCAGGAGCGCTTTTCCTTATATAAGAGTTTGTCCAGGCTTGTCCTTTGCTACAAAAAGGATTGGGCCACCTTTCTGCACTTTATTTACTTTTGTTACTTGTTGCTCGTTACAAATTGTCTTATCACAAAACTATCTATGACCACTTATTTCAGTAGTTGCAGAGAATACCTTGCTGAAAACCGTTTATCATTTCCTTCTGCTCCTCGTTGGGTTCGACACTCTTACTTATCGAAAGGACTACGATAGATCCCCTATACTTGTGGGTCATCAAGACTCTTTTCTGGCGCCGTTGCCGGGGAGTGAAGTGCCTTTGGCAGGTGGAATTTGGTAAGGAAAAATTTATATAGTGTGCTGAAATTTACTGTCACTTTTTACTATGGAAAGTAATCCTCTGAGGGGCTTGTTCAGGGTATCTTCGCCCCGACCAGTAGAGCAAAGAGTTGCTCCTCAACCTACTGAACCTATTTAAAATGAATATGAAAATGAAATTCCTTATGAGTATCCTTCGGGTATGATAGAAAAACTGCTAGCTAATCCTTTTACAGGAGATGGAACAAAGCATCCTGATGAACACCTAATATATGTGGATGAAGTTTGTGGATTATTTAAGCTTGCAGGTATAACCGATGATGTTGCTAAGAAGAAGGTCTTCCCTTTATCTTTGAAGGGAGACGCATTGGTATGGTATAGGCTATGTGATGATACGAGATCATGGAATTATAGAAGATTGAAATTGGAATTTCATCAAAAGTATTACCCTATGCATCTTGTTCATCGTGATCGCAATTATATATATAATTTTTGGCCTCGTGAAGGAGAAAGCATCGCTCAAGCTTGGGGGAGGATTAAATCAATGTTATATTCATGCCCCAATCATGAGCTCTCAAGATAAATGATTATTCAAAATTTTTATGCTCGGCTTTCTGATAACAATCACACCATGCTTGATACTTCTTGTGCTGGCTCTTTTATGATGAAGACTATTGAATTCAAATGGGATTTATTGGATAGAATTAAATGCAACTCTGAATATTGGGACCTCGACAATGGTAAGGAGTCAGGTATGACACCTAAGTTTGATTGTGTTAAATCTTTTATGGATACCGATATTTTCCATAAGTTTAGCACTAAATATGGACTTGATTCTGAGATAGTAGCTTCTTTCTATGAATCTTTTGCTACTTATGTTGATCTCCCTAAGGAGAAGTGGTTTAAATATCATCCTCCCATAGAATTAAAAGTAGCTGCACCTATTAAAGTTGAAGAAAAGACTGTCACTTATAATGATCCTATTGTTCCTACTTCTTATGTTGAGAAACCACCTTTCCCTGTTAGAATAAAGGATCATGCTAAAGCTTCAACTGTGGTTCGTAAAAGCAATATTAAAACATATACACCTCCTGAGCAAGTTAAAGTTTAACCTAATATTGCTATTGTTAAAGAGCTCTTGTCTGATAATATTGATGGGCATGTTATTCAGTTCTGTGATGAAACTGCTAGAATTGCTAAACCTTGTGCTAAAGATAAACATAGACCTGTGGTAGGCATGCCTATTATTTCTGTTAAAATAGGAGATCATTGTTATCATGGCTTATGTGATATGGGTGCTAGTGCTAGTGTTATACCTTATGACTTGTATAAAGAAATCAAGCATGAAATTGCACCTGCTGAGTTAGAAGATATTGATGTCACAATTAAACTTGCTAATAGAGATACTATTTCAGCAATGGGAATTGTTGGAGATGTTGAAGTATTGTGCGGGAAAACTAAATATCCTGCTGATTTTCTTGTTCTTAGTTCCCCACAAGATAGCTTTTGTCCCATTATATTTGGTAGACCCTTCTTAAACACTGTTAATGCTAGGATAGACTGCGAAAAGAATATTGTTACTATTGGTTTGGATGATATGACTCATGAATTTAATTTCTCTAAATTTAGTAAAAAACACAGTGAAGAAGAATTACCTAGTAAGGATGAAATTATTGGTCTTGCTTCTATTGCCGTACCTCCTAGTGATCCTTTAGAACAATATTTGCTAGACCATGAGAATGATATGTTTATGAATGAAAGAAGGGAAATAGATGAATTATTCTTTAAACAAGAACCTATGCTGAAACACAATTTGCCTGTTGAAATCCTAGGGGACCCCCCTCCACCTAAGGGTGACCCCGTGTTTGAGCTTAAACCGTTGCCTGATAATCTTAAATATGCTTATCTTGATGAAAAGAAGATATATCCTGTTATTATTAGTGCTAACCTTTCAGAGCATGAAGAAGAAAGATTATTGAAAACTCTGAAGAAGCACCGTGCTACTATTGGATATGCTCTTGATGATCTTAAGGGCATTAGTCCCACTCTATGTCAACATAAAATAAATTTGGAAGCAGACGCCAAACCAGTTCATGATCCTCAACGATGTCTGAATCCTAAAATGAAAGAAGTGGTAAGAAAAGAAATACTAAAGCTTTTGGAGGCAGGTATAATTTATCCCGTTGCTGATAGTCAGTGGGTAAGTCCTGTTCATTGTGTCCCTAAGAAGGGAGGTATTACTGTTGTTCCTAATGATAAAGATGAATTGATTCCACAAAGAATTATTACGGGTTATAGGATGGTAATTGATTTTCGCAAATTAAATAAGGATACTAAGAAAGATCATTACCCCTTACCTTTTATCGATCAAATGCTAGAAAGATTATGCAAACATACACATTACTGCTTTCTAGATGGTTATTCTGGTTTCTCTCAAATACCTGTGTCGGCTAAAGATCAATCAAAGACTACTTTTACATGCCCTTTTGGTACTTTTGCTTATAGACGTATGCCTTTTGGTTTATGTAATGCACCTTCTACCTTTCAAAGATGCATGATGGCTATATTCTCTGACTTTTGTGAAAAGATTTGTGAGGTTTTCATGGACGACTTTTCCGTCTATGGATCTTCTTTTGATGATTGCTTGAGCAATCTTGATCGAGTTTTGCAGAGATGTGAAGAAACTAATCTTATCTTGAATTGGGAAAAGTGCCACTTTATGGTCAATGAATGTATTGTCTTGGGGCATAAAGTTTCTAAAAGAGGTATTGAATTTGATAAAGCCAAGGTTGATGCTATTGAAAAGATGCCATGTCCCAAGGACATCAAAGGTATAAGAAGTTTCCTTGGTCACGCCGGATTTATAGGAGGTTCACTAAGGACTTCTCAAAAATTTCTCGGCCTCTGACTAATTTATTACAAAAAGATATACCGTTTGTCTTTGATGATGATTGTGTAGAAGCATTTGAAATACTTAAGAAAGCATTAGTCTCTGCACCTATTGTTCAGCCACCTGATTGGAATTTACCCTTTGAAATTATGTGTGATGGTAGCGATTATGCTGTAGGTGCTGTTCTAGGGCAAAGAGTTGATAAGAAATTAAATGTTATCCATTATGCTAGTAAGACTCTAGACAATGCTCAAAGAAATTATGCTACTACTGAAAAAGAACTTTTAGCAGTTGTATTTGCTTGTGATAAGTTCAGACCTTATATTGTTGATTCTAAAGTAACTATCCACACTGATCATGCTGCTATTAAATATCTTATGGAGAAGAAAGATGCTAAACCTAGACTTATTAGATGGGTTCTCTTGTTACAAGAATTTGATTTGCATATTGTTGATAGAAAAGGAGCTGAGAACCCTGTTGCAGACAACTTATCTAGGTTAGAGAATGTTCTTGATGACCCACTACCTATTGATGATAGTTTTCCTGATGAGCAACTAAATTTCATAAATGCTTCTCATACTGCTCTATGGTATGCTGATTATGCTAATTACATAGTTGCTAAATTTATACCACCTAGTTTCACATACCAACAAAAAAAAGTTCTTCTATGATTTGAGACATTACTTTTGGGATGACCCACATCTTTATAAAGAAGGAGTAGATGGTGTTATTAGACTTTGTGTACCTGAGCATGAACAGGAACAGATCCTACGCAAGTGTCACTCCGAAACTTATGGAGGAAACCACGCGGGATATAGAACTGCACATAAGGTATTGCAATCCATTTTTTATTGGCCTACTCTCTTCAAGGATGCCCGTAATTTTGTCCTATCTTGTGATGAATGTCAAAGAATTGGTAATATTAGTAGACGTCAAGAAATTCCTATGAATTATTCACTTGTTATTGAACCATTTGATGTTTGGGGCTTTGATTATATGGGACCTTTTCCTTCATCTAATGGATATACACATATTTTAGTTGCTGTTGATTACATTACTAAGTGGGTAGAAGCTATTCCAACTAGTAGTGCTGATCATAACACTTCTATTAAAATGCTTAAAGAAGTTAATTTTCCTAGGTTTGGAGTCCCTAGATATTTAATGACTGATGGTGGTTCACATTTTATTCATGGTGCTTTCCGTAAAATGCTTGCTAAATATGACGTCAATCATAGAATTGCATCTCCGTATCACCCATAGTCTAATGGTCAAGTAGAATTGAGCAATAGAGAACTCAAATTAATTTTGCAAAAGACTGTCAATAGGTCTAGAAAGAATTGGTCCAAGAAACTTGATGATGCATTATGGGCCTATAGAACTGCATATAAAAATCCTATGGGTATGTCTCCATATAAAATGGTATATGGAAAAGCATGTCACTTACCTCTCGAACTAGAACATAAGGCATATTGGGCTATTAAAGAGCTCAACTATGATTTTAAACTTGCCGGTGAAAAGAGGTTATTTGTTATTAGCTCACTTGATGAATGGACAACCCAAGCTTATGAAAATGCCAAGTTGTTTAAAGAAAAGGTTAAAAGATGGCATGACAAAAGGATACAAAAGCGTGAGTTTAATGTAGGTGATTATGTATTGCTATATAACTCTTGTTTAAGATTTTTTGCAGGAAAACTTCTCTCTAAATGGGAAGGCCCCTATGTTATTGAGGAGGTCTATCGTTCCGGCGCCATAAAACTCAACAACTTCGAAGGCACAAATCCGAAGGTGGTAAACGGCCAGAGAATTAAACATTATATCTCAGGTAATCCCATAAATGTTGAAACCAATATTATTGAAACCGTAACCCCGGAGGAATACATAAGGGACACTTTCTAGAATGTTTCAGACTCCGAAAAGGAATAGGTATGTGGTACGGTAAGTAAACTGACTCCAAAACAATTTTTAAGGCAATATTTCTCCGTTTTGGAATATTTAGAAAAATAGAAAATTAAGTAGCAGTCCGGGAAGGACACGAGGGCCCCACAAGGGTGGAGGGCGTGCCCTACCCCTTGGGTGCGCCCCCTACCTCATCAGCTCCTCGTGTGCCTTCCGGACTCCGTTTTCTTGCACGATACGTATTTTGGTCGGTAAAAATTCACTATATAATCTTCCGGCGGTTTGACTCCCGTATCACGCAAAAATCTCATGTCTTTGTTTCGAGCTGTTTTCTGTCAGGGTTGTCAAGTCCAGGCACTATGTCGTCTCCCTCCTCTTCCAACCATGAGGGCAACGATGCTTGGCTAAAGATAGAGCTGAAGAGAGAAGAACCCATGGAGATCAACAAGGATGAAGGGATCAAGAAGACCATGGAGGACCAAGTTCTAGCAACAGAAGACACCCTTCGACTGGATCATAATCTTCTTACCCCTACAGAAATTGAAGCTTTCAAGATGATTGAGTTGGCTCGTATACAAAATAAGTATCTCACACGTGAAAATATTTTGTTGAAGGAGCATGTCATTGCACTCAAGGGCATTATCCGCAAGTTAGAAGACCTCCTACGCTCGATGTGCGACTATCCGTCATCAACAACTCCACCTTCTTCACCAACAAAGGAGATATAATCACATGGGTATGGGCACTCCACTTGGCAACTACCAAGCTTGGGGGAGTGCCCCGGTATCGTATCACCATCACTTTTATCTTTACCCTTTTTCTTAGTTCGATCCTTTTGGTAATATTTTGATCTAGTAGAATAAAGGTTCTTAGTATGATCTAGTCATGAGTTTTGCTTTATGATCTCTCTATATAATCGAGTCTGTGAGCTATATAATAAAGATTAGTGTTGAGTCAAGGGCTTGCTTATTTTTGCCATGATCCCAAATAAAAGAAAAGAAAAGAGAAAAAGAATAAAAAGAAACAAAAGTTCATATTGATCTTATTGATAGTAATGACTTCACATAGAAAGAGTGTGATGATTAAAAGTTGTTGGGAGTTGGCAGACATAGCTTCGGTCATCATTGCAATTAATAGGAAGTAATAAGGAAAGAGAGGTTTCACATATAAATATACTATTATTGACATCTTTTATGATTGGGAACACTCATCAAAATATGACATGCTAAAGAGTTGATTTTGGACAAGGAAGACAACGTAATGGGCTATGTTTTCTTATATCTGAGATAAAGTATGTTGTCATGGATCATCCAACATGTTGAGCTTGCCTTTCCCCCTCATGCTAGCCAAATTCTCAGCACCAAGTAGAGATACTACTTGTGCTTCCAAATACCCTTAAACCAGTTTTGCCATGAGAGTCCACCATATCTACCTATGGATTGAATAAGATCCTTCAAGTAAGTTTTCATCGTTGCAAAGCAATAAAAATTGCTCTCTAAATATGTATGATTGATTGGTGTGGGAGAAATAAGCTTTATACGATCTTGTGATGTGGAAGTAATAAAAGCGACGGACTGCATAATAAAGGTTCATATCACAAGGGGCAATATAAAGTGACATTCTTTCACATTAAGATTTTGTGCATCCAACCATAAAAGCGCATGGAAACCTCTGCTTCCCTCTGCGAAGGGCCTATCTTTTATTATTATCTTCTACCTTATGCAGTGTCATGGTGATCTTCACCTTTCCTTTTTACATTTTATCCTTTGGCAAGCACAGTGTGTTGGAAAGATCCTGATAGATATATCTAATTGGATGTAGGGGGGCATGAGTTATTATTGTTGACATTACCCTTGAGGTAAAAGGTTGCGGGGCGAAACTATAAGCCCCTATCTTTCTCTGTGTCCGATTAAAACTCCGTAACCACAAGTATTGCGCGAGTGTTAGCAATTACGAAGGACTAGATGATAGTTGAGTATGTGGATGTAACGCCCCGAGACCGTTGCGCTAGGTGTCGTCCAGCTATTCGATGTTGTTGCCTTGTCATTCGCTTGCGTGTTGCATCTTGTCATTGCATCATATGCATTGCATCATCGTGTTTTCAAAACTTGCATCCGTCCGGGTTTCCCCAGTTCTCTTTGTAGTCTGTTCCGAGTCCAGACACACTTGCACGCGCCCGCGACATGTCCAAAATAGTATTTCATAAGTGGCTGGAAAATGTTCTTAGAATGGGATGAAAGTTGGCGTGTGGTCTTATTATAGTGTAGGTAGACCGCCTGTCAAGTTTCATCGCATTCGGAGTTCGTTTGACGCCCCAACGATTAACTATAGCGACAATATAGTCGGTCTAACGTCGGACGTTTTCGGTCTCCGGAAACAGTCGCCGGGCCTCCCTCTCTTCTCTTCTCTCAGCTCGAGACTGTCTACACAACCCACTACCTACCGCCAGATCCAACCTAAGCTCTATCGTCATCCCGCGACCCTCCTCGCGCGCGCGTCCGATAGCTGTCCCGGACCCGACCTGGACTATCGTTACCGTTGTGTCCGGAACATCCCCAAACATCTACAAAATATCACCATTTTCTTATTTAGGCTCCCTAGCCTATTTTTCCCGACCGTCCGATTACGATCGAAGAGACAGATTAGCCCCTACCCAAAAATCCCCTGATATATATATATATATATATATATATAGGTCCAACCCTAACTTCTAGGGAGTTTGTCCCATCCATCCCCTGCCCGCCGCCACCTACCTACTTTCTCCCTCGGGATCTGTCCGATCCATTCACCAACCACATCCAGCCCGAAGCTGCCTCCTCCTTCCTCTTGTTTGAACCCGAGGAGCCCCTGCGCCGTGCTCCTCCCTTGCTCGAGATCTACCACGTACAACGCCCGACGTCGGCGGGCTGCTGCACCAGCTCCTGCATCCCCGACTCCCGAGCACCTCCACCCTCATCGTATCAGGACCCGCCATGGAATCCCCATCGCCTCGCCAAGTACCTCGCCGGAGAGCACCTCCATGGAGCCGAGGAGCTCCTGCACGCTGCCTCCGCCCTGGTGCACCTTGCCTCTGCCGTCCCCAGCACCCTGCCGGCGAGCGCAACCGACGAAGCTGCTTCGTCCCTTCGCCATCGAGCATCAGCAGGCCGCCGCACCTCTCCCGCGTCTCCCCTCCCTCTCTGTTTGTCTGCAGAATGAGCCCAACCGCCGGGATCGAGCTTCCACGCCGGGTCCGAGGTGGATCCATCCGGCCTCGCCATTCTCCTAGCCTCGCTCGCATCAGTTTCCGCCGGATCCTGGCCATTCATTCATTGGTCAGCAAGCCTCCTCGCGGCGCCTTTGTCTCCTCCCCAATTTCTTTCTCCCTCTGAAATCTTCTCTGCGTTTGACTAGGGAACATGCGCCGCCTCCTTCAGCTTCGCCCGCGCGCCACCTCGCCGGAAAACACCGTCACGCGCCTGGATCCGCCCGTCTCCGCCGCCTCCTTGCGTTCCCCGCGTGGACGTTGACCCCTGTCCCACCTGAAGCCACCGCTGTCAGCTTCTGTCTCTGCATCGAGCAGAGAAGGGCGACGCCTGCTGCCTTATGCCTCCTCGTCGCTTGCGTGGGCTGCAAGAGCGCCAAGGCCCAGCGCATCTACCGACCCAGCTTGCCCTCTGTCGGCCTCCTCCCCCCCACCAGCCGAGTTGAAGCCCATGGTGAGACAGCACAGCGTCAACAATTTCGGCCCGTAGATGTTTTTTTCCAGTTATGCGAATTTGTCTAACATCCAGGAGTTTGCCTATTTTACAGAAAGCCCCCTAAACAACATGCATACAATAACTCACAAACGATGCATCATATTAAAACAATTTATATATGAAATATGCTTAGTTTTTCATCTAGTTTCATAATATGTCTTTTTCATCCATGTTTAAAATGCTTAAAGTGATGTTTGCTTTAATTTGCTCCTATGCCATGCTAAAATGTTTTAATTCATAACTATTTAACCGTAGCTCCGAATTAAATAATCTTTATATGTAAATGGGTAGAATTTTGCCTAGTTTAACATGGTGTACTTGTTTTGCATGTTTAATAGCTGTAAAATTGTGTTTAGGGCAGAACAGTACCAAATCCATATTTTGCACATGAGGATTTTTCCAGACTTGTTGCTTGTTGTTCCGGCCTCATTTAAACTTGTCTAGATAGGTAGTTTTCATATGCTTCACCTCTTGCCATGTTAATCAACATTTAATATTGTTGGGTACCTAAACAAGAGAGAACTAAATAAGTCACGTGGTGTTTTGTCAATATGCAACGGAGTTGCATATTGAGCTCCACTTAACTTGTAGTTTTGCTTGTGCACTTTGCCATGCCATGCTTCATTAAATCGGACATGCATCATACTCGATTGTGCATCTTGCCATGTTGATGTGGTGGTTGTTTACTATGTTGTTTGCTTCTTTCCGGTGTTGCTTCTTCGGGTTGGTTCCGATAACGTCGTGTTGTGAGGATTCGTTCGACTACGACCGTTTGTCTTCTACATGGACTCGGTCTTCTTCCTTCCGGGATTTCAGGCAAGATGACCATACCCTCGAAATCACTTCTATCTTTGCTTGCTAGTTTCTCGCTCTTTTGCTATGCCTATGCTGCGATACCTACCACTTGCTTATCATGCCTCCCATATTGTTGAACCAAGCCTCTAACCCACCTCGTCCTAGCAAACCGTTGATTGGCTATGTTACCACTTCGCTCAGCCCCTCTTATAGCGTTGTTAGTTGCAGGTGAAGATTGAAGTTTGTTCCTTGTTGGAACATGGAGATGTTGTTCCTTGTTGGAACATGTTTACTTGTTGGGATATCACAATATATCTTATTTAATTAATGCATCTATATACTTGGTAAAGGGTGGAAGGCTCGGCCTTATGCCTGGTGTTTTGTTCCACTCTTGCCACCTTAGTTTCCGTCATATCGGTGTTATGTTCCCGGATTTTGCGTTCCTTACGCGGTTGGGTTATAATGGGAACCCCTTGACAGTTCGCCTTGAATAAAACTCCTCCAGCAATGCCCAACATTGGTTTTACCATTCGCCACCTAGCCTCTTTTTCCCTTGGGAGTCGCGCTCCCGAGGGTCATCCTTATTTTAACCCTCCCGGGCCAGTGCTCCTCCGAGTGTTGGTCCGACCGAGTAGACTGCGGGGCCACCTCGGGGCAACTTGAGGGCTGGTTTTACTCGTAGGATGTCTCATCTGAGTGTGCCCTGAGAACGAGATATGTGCAGCTCCTATCGGGATTTGTCGGCACATTCGGGCGGTGTTGCTGGACTTGTTTTACCATTGTCGAAATGTCTTGTAACCGGGATTCCGAGTCTGATCGGGTCTTCCTGCTAGAAGGAATATCCTTCGTTGATCGTGAGAGGTTGTGATGGGCTAAGTTGGGACACCCCTGCAGGGATTTGAACTTTCGAAAGCCGTGCCTGCGGTTATGGGTAGATGGGAATTTGTTAACGTCCGGTTGTAGAAAACCTGAAGTTGACCTTAATTAAAATACATCAACCGCGTGTGTTACCGTGATGGTCTCTTTCCGGCGGAGTCCGGGAAGTGAACACGGTGTT
This sequence comes from Triticum urartu, assembly GCF_003073215.2. Classification (NCBI taxonomy): domain Eukaryota; kingdom Viridiplantae; phylum Streptophyta; class Magnoliopsida; order Poales; family Poaceae; genus Triticum; species Triticum urartu. The sequence goes on from NC_053023.1 coordinate 353,160,450, forward strand.
GGAGTTATGCTTGACGTAGGTTGTTTTAGGATCACTTCTTGATCATAGTTGTTCGACCGTGCTTTTGCCTTCTCTTCTCGCTCTCTTTTGCGAATAGGTTAGCCACCGTATATGCTAGTCGCTTGCTGCAGCCCTACCTCATACCTTTACCTTACACATAAGCTTAAATAGTCTTGATCGCGAGGGTGCGAGATTGCTGAGTCCCCATGACTCATAGATACTTCCAAAACCAGCTTGCAGGTGCCGATGAGTCCGTGCAGATGACGCAACCAAGCTCAGGAGGAGCTCGATGAAGATCTTGTCCTTTGTGTTGTTTCGTTCTAGTTGATCAGTAGTGGAGCCCAGTTGGGGTTGATCGGGGACCTTGTCGCATTTGGGGTTCTTCTTTTATTTTGGTTCCGTAGTCGAACCTTGATTGTATTTGGATGATGTAATGCTTTATTCATGTACTTGTGTGAAGTGGCGGTTGTAAGCCAACTATGTATCTCTTTCCCTTACGTATTACATGGGTTGTGTGAAGATTACCTCACTTGCGACATTGCTTTCAATGCATTTATGCCTCTAAGTCGTGCTTCGACCCGTGGGAGATATAGCCGCATTGAGGGCGTTACAAGTTGGTATCAGAGCCTTCCGCGACCTTAGGAGCCCCCTGCTTGATCGAATCGCTGGCGTTATTGAGTCTAGAAAAAAAAGTTTTGAGTCATTTAGGAATTATATATATCGGAGAGTTAGAAATTCTTTTTACTCCCCAGTCCCTTCGTCGCTCTAGTGAGGTATCCTGACGTAGAGTTTTGACTCTTCTCTTCTCATATTTCACTAAATTTTTTTTAGGATCACGCGGGTATCTTGGAATCGTTCCGATCGATTTGTGACGAGAACATTGTTCTTGGTGCCTCCTGTCATTTAGGGGTTGTGGCAGTGTCCCGGGGAGTTGAGCTCCGAGGTGTTGTCGTCACAATTTTATCGTTGCAGTTCTAGAATACCTGAGATAGTTTCGCCGACATCGAAAATCTCTTTTATGCAGTTGTTGGTGAGATAACCTCGACGCCACCCAGTACTGGGGCAGGAGTTCGGGAGTACTGCCATAACTCGTATAATGGATGCTTTTCAAAGGTTGAGGTAGATGATTTCCGAAGGTTTCTTGGTTATGTGTTGAAGGATGGATACAGCTGGATGTAGGATTTGTTAGTTTTGGGTGAGATATTATGCTTCCCCTGTATCCCCAACACCTGACTGGATAACCGGAAAGTTTCGAGAGTTTATAAGTGGGAATTCAAGTAGCTCTTAGGATATCTTTCCGACAGATGTATGATATGAAATTGGGGTTCGACGTCAAGTGGTCCGCCTATCCACGGTTGGTTTTATAGTGGTCTCGTTGTGTCTTAAAGAGTCCTTGGCTATGCCGACTCGGGGACGCTTCGTATGTCATGTGCACTGCCTTGTACATGATGGTGTTGTACGATCGAGCCCGTGTAGGCCCCACCACGAAAACTTCGGACGAAATCTCTATCATATGTTTGTTCCGGCTTATTCTGCGAGCCAATCCTTTGTTTTTGTTTTTGAGTTGTGGTATTCGAGTTGCTTCGATGTCAAGTGTTGATTCCATACCTTCCCCAAATGGTGTTCTCATACTCCGATGTGGATACCAATCCTTCTTGATCATCAAGATTGTCTTATCAATCCTTTTCACAGACATGTTTCTCTTCAAGTGGATCCGATCATTTCAACATCAGCAAGATCAATTATCATTTCTTCTCAACAGTGTTCATTTCATTCTCAACGGTGTTTTCTCACCCTCCCACCCTTTTTCTTCAAGGACTCAGATTTCTTAATCAACTATCCATTTTATCGATGGAAGTCTCTCCATTCTAATCCGGTGTTTCTCGTGAAGATTCTAATGGAGCTTCTAGTTCATCATTCTTCGCTCTTTTCTTCTCCGGTGGAACCAATTCAAGCTTACGGTGTTGATCATATCTTTTTCCTCGTTTCAAATGCCTTCTCATACCGGTGCACCTCTTAATCATTCACCTCTCGCTATTCATTTGTTCCAGAGTGCTGAAGATATCTCAAAAGATTCAAGTTTCTATTCTCTATTCGCCCAAGTTCTTTTGAGGATATTATCTCATTCAAGCCATTTTAAATCAACCGACGCAATCTCCCTTTCAAGTAATCGTTCTATGGTGTCTCTTTTGAGTGGGCCCTAACCCACAAGTCTTTTCCCAGGATCTTACCTGACTCTTCTTATTTTCCTGGAGCTATCCTAAATTCTTGTCAAAGTTTGACGTAAGTATGAATTTTCATCAGTCAAATGCCTTTCTCCAAGATCTTTCAAATTCTTTTCATCGTTGGCCCAACCTTTCTATTCGTCATCCTGGAGTATCTCAACTATTCATGGTGGTGTTTATCGTCATCATTCTCGGATTTGAAGACCGAAGAAGAGTTTTCCTCCATACCTTGCTCCATTTCTCTTCAAGATTCGTGATTCTAGCTTGTTGCCATCCTCTCGTAATTATTTTCAATTGTGGGAATTCTTTTCACCCATCCGGAGCTATTCAGGAGTCTTCTCAGTTTGGTTATCCGGAGTCCATCAATTCAGGTTTATTCATTCTCAGCTTTCAACTCTTTTTCTCTAAATCTTATCGGTGCTTCATTCAAGTGTTCTCTAATCATCTCAGAATCTCTTCTGTTCACTTGTATCTAAATTCTCTCAAGTATCTTCGTTCCTTTTATAATTCTTCCTAGTGTTTCTTTATCTTTACTTCGTTCATTTTCAATTCTACCGGTGGTTCGTTGAAGACCTTCATCAAGTTTGCGCAATATCTATCTTAATCCTTTCTACGAGAATAAGTAGTATGCAAAATCCGTTGCTTGTCATCAATGTAATTGTTGAAGGATAAGCATAATGTAATTCTCATTCTTGTTTCATCGAGTGAATTTAATTCTTTATTCCGGAGGCTCATCAAATTCTTGATTTTCTTTTGTTCATCTTTTCTTTCTCGGAGTACCAAGCTCTAATTATCACGGAGATCCATCTAAACCGGTACAAGGATTCACTTTGTGTTTTCAACTTCTCTTTCCTTCCGTTTGATCATTCTTTTGTTTAACGGAGTTCTTCGTGGAGTTCTACATGATGGTTCATTAAGGATTTAATTTCCTTCTCAAAGTGTTCATCAAGATTCTTTTCAAAGGAGCTCAAGATTTCTTCATCTTGCAATCCGGAGTGCAATTCCTTCCACTTTATCTCTTCAGGTGGTGTTATGTCATTTTGATAATTTCTTTCGTGTTTCATGATTCGCAAGTTGTCAGGAATGAGATAGGTAAACCCATCAATTTCTTCGAGCATGAGCTCTTCTCAATCCATCATTCTCTTTGTCGGAGTATCTTGGTTTATATTTCACCGAAAGCCTTCCATTGGGAATGTTGCTAATTATGGTGCTTATAAATGACCCAAGTTCTTCATCTAGCCTCCCGGTGAAATAGTTTCTCGTCTCCTTGTTCTTATCAATCCAATCTTGTTTTCGTTAGTGGCAGAATTTCACCTTAAGTTTTGAGATGTTTTCATAAGCCCACAAGCAACCGTTGTTTTTCGTTGTTGATTTTACAACAACTTCGTTCCATACTTCTTTCTTTGGATGCTTCTCAAATTCTATTGTGGTAGAAGATGTCATTTTATTCTCAACTCTTTTCTTTCCAACGATCCAACTTCTATTCTTTTGTTTCGGATGCATTGCGATGTTGTTTTTTCACCCATCATCTCGTTTTGTCAAAGATCATGTTCTTTTCATGCCTATCCATTTAACCAGAGTGTTGTGCCCCTTTTGCTCAAGTTCTTTTTCACCTTATCAAGCCTTGCTTCTCTTTTCAACTGAAGTGCTGTCTGAGATCTTTCTTACCCCTTGTTCCATTCATTCAAGGGTTCCGGAGGTAGTGTGTTGTGATTTCATCAAGTATCTTTTCTTCTTATCAAGTTCTTATTCAATTCCTTTTCTTTTCAGATGGAGTGTTGCCCAAATTATATCATTCTTAATACTTCTCTATCTTGTTTTAACCGGAGTGGTTTCAATATATATCTTGCCCTTCAACCTCAAGGTTCTCGTAATGTTCCTTGTTCCTCTTTTTTTTAACGGAGTGTTTTCAACTTTGTGCATCTCTGTTGTTTTCTTTCTTTCAATTTATTCAACCTCTCAAGGTTCGTGGTTCACTCGTTTGTCAAAGAAGCAACTTAGCCTTACCTCTCCTCTTTCTCTTCCGTTTTCCCTCCGGTGCCATTCTAGATCTCGGGACGAGATCCTCTAGTAGTGGTGGAGTGTTGTAACGCCCCGAGACCGTTGCGCCAGGTGTCGTCCAGCTATTCGATGTTGTTGCCTTGTCATTCGCTTGCGTGTTGCATCTTGTCATTGCATCATATGCATTGCATCATCGTGTTTTCAAAACTTGCATCCGTTCGGGTTTCCCCAGTTCTCTCTGTTGTCCGTTCCGAGTCCAGACACACTTGCACGCGCCCGCGGCATGTCCGAAATAGTATTTCATAAGTGGCCGGAAAATGTTCTCGAAATGGGATGAAAGTTGGCGTGTGGTCTTATTATAGTGTAGATAGACCGCCTGTCAAGTTTCATCGCATTCGGAGTTCGTTTGACGCCCCAACGATTAACTATAGCGACAATATGTCGGTCTAACGTCCGACGTTTTCGGTCTCCGGAAACAGTCGCCGGGCCTCCCTCTCTTCTCTTCTCTCAGCTCGAGACCATCTACACAGCCCACTACCTACCGCCAGATCCAACCTAAGCTCTCTCGTCATCCCGCGACCCTCCTCGCGCGCGCGTCCGATAGCTGTCCCGGACCCGACCCGGACTATCGTTACCGTTGTGTCCGGAACATCCCCAAACATCTACAAAATATCACCATTTTCTTATTTAGGCTCCCTAGCCTATTTTTCCCGACCGTACGATTACGATCGGAGGGACGGATTAGCCCCTACCCAAAATCCCCTAATATATATATATATATATATATATATATATATAGGTCCAACCCTAACTTCTAGGGAGTTTGTCCCATCCATCCCCTGCCCGCCGCCACCTACCTACTTTCTCCCTCGGGATCTGTCCGATCCGTTCACCAACCACATCCAGCCCGAAGCTGCCTCCTCCTTCCTCGCGTTTGAATCCGAGGAGCCCCTGCGCCGTGCTCCTCCCTTGCCCGAGATCTACCACATACAACGCCCGACACCGGCGGGCTGCAGCAGCAGCTCCCGCATCCCCGACTCCCGAGCACCTCCACCCTCGTCGTCTCAGGACCCGCCTTGGAAACCCCATCGCCTCGCCAAGTACCTCGCCGAAGAGCACCTCCATGGAGCCGAGGAGCTCCTGCACGCTGCCTCCTCCCCGACGCACCTTGCCTCTGCCGTCTCCAGCACCCTGCCGGCGAGCGTAACCGACGAAGCTGCTTCGTCCCTTCGCCATCGAGCATTAGTAGGCCGCTGCACCTCTCCTGCGTCTCCCCTCCCTCTCTGTTTGTGTGCAGAATGAGCCCAACCGCCGGGATCGAGCTGCCACGCCGGGTCCGAGGTGGATCCATCCGGCCTCGCCGTTCTCCTAGCCTCGCCCGCATCAGTTTTCGCCGGATCCTGGCCATTCGTTCATCGGTCAGCAAGCCCCCTCGCGGTGCCTTTGTCTCCTCCCCAATTTCTTTCTCCCTCTGAAATCTTCTCTGCGTTTGACTAGGGAACATGCGCCGCCTCCTTCAGCTTCGCCCGCGCGCCACCTCGCCGGAAAACACCGTCACGCGCCTGGATCCGCCCGTCTCCGCCGCCTCCTTGCGTTCCCCGCGTGGACGTCGACCCCTGTCCCACTTGAAGCCACCGCGGTCGGCTTCAGTCTCTGCATCGAGCAGAGAAGGGTGATGCCTGCTGCCTCGTGCCTCCTCGTTGCTTGCGTGGGCTGCAAGAGCGCCAAGGCCCAGCGCATCTACCGGCCCAACTTGCCCTCTGTCGGCCTCCTCCTCCCCACCAGCCGAGTTGAAGCCCATGGTGAGACAGCCCAGCGTCAACAATTTCGGCCCGTAGATGTTTTTTTTTCCAGTTATGCGAATTTGTCTAATATCCAGGAGTTTGCCTATTTTACAGAAAGCCCCCTAAACAACATGCATATAATAACTCACAAATGATGCATCATATTAAAACAATTTATATATGAAATATGCTTAGTTTTTCATCTAGTTTCATAATATGTCTTTTTCATCCATGTTTAAAATGCTTAAAGTGATGTTTGCTTTAATTTGCTCCTATGCCATGCTAAAATGTTTTAATTCATAACTATTTAACCATAGCTTCGAATTAAATAATCTTTATATGTAAATGGGGTAGAATTTTTCCTAGTTTAACATGGTGTACTTGTTTTGCATGTTTAATAACTCTAAAATTGTGTTTGGGGCAGAACAGTACCAAATCCATATTTTGCACATGAGGATTTTTCCGGACTTGTTGCTTGTTGTTCCGGCCTCATTTAAACTTGTCTAGATAGGTAGTTTTCATATGCTTCACCTCTTGCCATGTTAATCAACATTTAATATTGTTGGGTACCTAAACGAGAGAGAACTAAATAAGTCACGTGGTGTTTTGTCAATATGCAGCGGAGTTGCATATTGAGCTCCACTTAACTTGTAGTTTTGCTTGTGCACTTTGCCATGCCATGCTTCATTAAACCGGACATGCATCATACTCGGTTGTGCATCTTGCCATGTTGATGTGGTGGTTGTTTACTATGTTGTTTGCTTCTTTCCGGTATTGCTTCTTCGGGTTGGTTCCGATAACGTCGTGTTGTGAGGATTCGTTTGACTACGACCGTTTGTCTTCTACATGGACTCGTTCTTCTTCCTTGCAGGATTTCAGGCAAGATGACCATACCCTCGAAATCACTTCTATCTTTGTTTGCTAGTTGCTCGCTCTTTTGCTATGCCTATGCTGCGATACCTACCACTTGCTTATCATGCCTCCCATATTGTTGAACCAAGCCTCTAACCCACCTCGTCCTAGCAAACCGTTGATTGGCTATGTTACCGCTTCGCTCAGCCCCTCTTATAGCGTTGTTAGTTGCAGGTGAAGATTGAAGTTTGTTCCTTGTCGGAACATGGAGATGTTGTTCCTTGTTGGAACATGTTTACTTGTTGGGATATCACAATATATCTTATTTAATTAATGCATCTATATACTTGGTAAAGGGTGGAAGGCTCGGCCTTATGCCTGGTGTTTTGTTCCACTCTTGCCACCTTAGTTTCCGTCATATCGGTGTTATGTTCCCGGATTTTGCGTTCCTTACGCGGTTGGGTTATAATGGGAACCCCTTGACAGTTTTCCTTGAATAAAACTCCTCCAGCAATGCCCAACATTGGTTTTACCATTCGCCACCTAGCCTCTTTTTCCCTTGGGAGTCGCGCTCCCGAGGGTCATCCTTATTTTAACCCCCCCCGGCCAGTGCTCCTCTGAGTGTTGGTCCGACCGAGTAGACTGCGGGGCCACCTCGGGGCAACTTGAGGGCTGGTTTTACTCGTAGGATGTCTCATCTGAGTGTGCCCTGATAACGAGATATGTACAGCTCCTATCGGGATTTGTCGGCACATTCGGGCGGTGTTGCTGGACTTGTTTTACCATTGTCAAAATGTCTTGTAACCGGGATTCCGAGTCTGATCGGGTCTTCCCGCTAGAAGGAATATCCTTCATTGACCGTGAGAGGTTGTGATGGGCTAAGTTGGGACACCCCTGCAGGGATTTGAACTTTCGAAAGTCGTGCCCGCGGTTATGGGTAGATGGGAATTTGTTAACGTCCGATTGTAGAAAACCTGCAGTTGACCTTAATTAAAATACATCAACCGCGTGTGTTACCATGACGGTCTCTTTCCGGCGGAGTCCGGGAAGTGAACACGGTGTTGGAGTTATGCTTGACGTAGGTTGTTTTAGGATCACTTCTTGATCATAGTTGTTCGACCATGCTTTTGCCTTCTCTTCTTGCTCTCTTTTGCGAATAGGTTAGCCACCATATATGCTAGTCGCTTGTTGCAGGTCCACCTCATACCTTTACCTTACCCATAAGCTTAAATAGTCTTGATCGCGAGGGTCCGAGATTGCTGAGTCCCCGTGACTCACAGATACTTCCAAAACCAGCTTGCAGGTGCCGATGAGTCCGTGCAGATGACGCAACCAAGCTCAGGAGGAGCTCGATGAAGATCTTGTCCTTTGTGCTATTTCGTTCTAGTTGATCAGTAGTGGAGCCCAGTTGGGGTCGATCGGGGACCTTGTCGCATTTGGGGTTCTTCTTTTATTTTGGTTCCGTAGTCGGACCTTGATTGTATTTGGATGATGTAATGCTTTATTCATGTACTTGTGTGAAGTGGCGATTGTAAGCCAACTATGTATCTCTTTCCCTTATGTATTACATGGGTTGTGTGAAGATTACCTCACTTGCGACATTGCTTTCAATGCGGTTATGCCTCTAAGTCGTGCTTCGACACGTGGGAGATATAGCCGCATCGAGGGTATTACAGTGGACTTGCTTTTTAGCTCTGACATAGACTCTTTCTGATGTTATGATAAATTGCAATTGCTTCAATGATTGAGGTTATAGTTATAAGGTTTCTGATTCATACTTTTGCATTGTGAATAGATCATCACTTGAACATAAGTAATCATATGACAATATCTATGTATGTTGCTGTTATGAGAATAATCATGATGCCCTCATGTCCGTATTTTATTTTTATCGATGCCTCTACCTCTAAACATGAGGAAATATTTATTGTTATCGGCTTTCACTTGAGGACAAGCGAGGTCTAAGCTTGGGGGAGTTGATACATCCATTTTGCATCATGCTTTTATATCGATATTTATTGCATTATGGGCTGTTATTTCACATTATGTCACAATACTTATGGCTATTCTCTCTTATTTTAGAAGGTTTACATAAGGAGGGAGAATGTCGGTAGCTAGAATTCTGGGCTGGAAAAGGAGCAAATATTAGAGACCTATTCTGAACAACTCCAAAAGTCCTGAAACTCCACGGAATAGCTTATAATAAATAATGAAAAATCCTCACCAAAGATGAAGACCAGGGGGGCCACACCCTGCTCACGAGGGTGGGGGGCGCCCCCCTAGGGCGCGCCCCTACCTCATGGGCCCCCTGGTGGCTCTCCGATGACCATCTTCTCCTATATGAAGTCTTTCGTCTAGAAAAAATAGGAAGCAACCTTTCGGGATGAAACTCCGCCGCCACGAGGCGGAACCTTGGCGGATCCAATCTAGAGCTCCGGCAGAGCTGTTCTGCCGGGGAAACGTCCCTCCCGGAGGGGGAAATCATCGCCATCATCATCACCAATGCTCCTCTCATCGGGAGAGGGCAATCTCCATCAACATCTTCATCAGCACCATCTCATCTCAAAACCCTAGTTCATCTCTTGTATCCAATTCTTGTCTCCAAGTCCGGGATTGGTGCTAGTAGGTTTCTAGTAGTGTTAATTACTCCTTGTAGTTGATGCTAGTTGGTTTAATTGGTGGAAGATCATATGTTCAGATCCTTTATGCATATTAATACCCCTCTGATTATGAACATGTTTATGCTTTGTGAGTAGTTACCTTTGTTCTTGAGGATTAGGGAGAAGTCTTGCTATTAGTAGTCATGTGAATTTGGTATTCGTTCGATATTTTGATGAGATGCATGTTGTCTAGCCTCTAGTGGTGTTATGTGAACGTCGACTACATAACACTTCACCATTATTTGGGCCTAGAGGAAGGCATTGGGAAGTAATAAGTAGATGATGGGTTGCTAGAGTGATAGAAGCTTAAACCCTAGTTTATGTGTTGCTTCGTGAGGGGCTGATTTGGATCCATATGTTTCGTGCTATGGTTAGGTTTACCTTAATACTTTTGTTGTAGTTGCGGATGCTTGCAATAGAGGTTAATCGTAAGTGGGATGCTTGTTCAAGTAAGAATAGCACCCAAGCACCGATCCACCCACATGTCAAATTATCGAAGTACCGAACGCGAATCATATGAACGTGATGAAACTGGCTTGACGATATTCCCATGTGTCCTCAGGAGCGCTTTTCCTTATATAAGAGTTTGTCCAGGCTTGTCCGTTGCTACAGAAAGGATTGGGCAACCTTGCTGCACTTTATTTACTTTTTTTACTTGTTTCTCGTTACAAATAATCTTATCACAAAACTATCTGTTACCACTTATTTCAGTACTTGCAGAGAATACCTTGCTGAAAACCGTTTATCATTTCCTTCTGCTCCTCGTTGGGTTCGACACTCTTACTTATCGAAAGGACTACGATATATCCCCTATACTTGTGGGTCATCATAGGCCCACAAGTCAGCCTCCCACCAAGGTGGGTCCCAACTAGCAGGGGGAGTATTCATTTTTTTGTGCGTAATAAGGAGGCACCTCCGGTGGGTCCGAGCTGACAGCGGGGGGAACGTTTTTTTTCGCGAAATATGTTGGCCCGTCCGGTGGGTCCCAGCAGTCAGGGGGGAAATGTTTTTTCGCCAAATACGATGGCCCGTCCGGTGGGTCCCTGCTATCAGGTGGAGGAATAATTATTTTCCGCGTAATAAGGAGGCACTTCCTTGCGGCTGCTGTGGACCCAGCTGTCAGCCTCTCTACATACAGTACTCTTCCGATGGAAGTCGTTCCTTGACCATGTTGACCACGCCGCGCCGAGAGCACCAGGGCGGTGGACGATGGCGAGGCCTAGGAAGGGGACGACGCGGAGTCGGGGAAGACGCGACAGTGGATGCCCACGCGGAGAGGAGTACGAGGGTTCGCTGGTTCGCTGCGGTGTGAGGCTGTCGTCGTTGCAGAATAACAGGGGGTGTGGGTGAGTAGAGGGATGGCCTGGCCAGCGGAGGGAGTAGTAGGGGGCGGTGAGGCCTCCGCCACATCGCAGCCGTCCACGGGAGGCAGGAGCACGAGGCACGACCAGCGCTGGTTTGGGCGGCTGGAGCAAGAAGACCAGAGGTTGAAGAAGCACTACGACCGTTGGATGGACATCGTACGGTCACCGGAGCTAGAATCATGCATATTGACTAAGTTGACAAAGCCGTCCGTCCCCGTCAACTTAGTAGGGCCACAAGTCAGCCTGCCACTATACTGGGTCCCAGCTAGCAGGGGGAGTATTCATTTTTTGTGCGTAATAAGGAGGCACTTCCCTGCGTGAGAAGATATAGCTGGTGGGTCCAAGCTGTCAGCGGCGGTAACACTTTTTTCACGAAATACAGAGGCCCTTTCGGTGGGTCCTTGATGTCAGGTGGAGGAATCATTATTTTGCGTGTAATAAGGAGGCATTTCCTTGTGTGCGGCCGTGGACCCAACTGTTAGCCTCTCCACGTATAGTCCACTTCAGATGCATGTCGGTCGTTGACCACGTTGACCAGGCCGCGCCGAGAGCACCAGGGCGGTGGACGACGGCGAGGCCTAGGAAGGGAACGACATGGAGGCAGGGAAGACTCGACAATTGTTTCCCACGCCGAGGGGAGTATGACTGTATGAAGGTTTACTGGTTCGTCTGCCGTCGTCGGAGAATAACAACAGAGGTGGGTGAGTACAGGGATGGCTAGGCCAGCGATGGGTGTACGGTGGGGCGGTGAGGCCTGCGTGGCAGGACAGCCGGCCGCGGGGAGGAGAGAGCAGGCAGTCCCGCCGGCGCTTGTTTGAGCATCTGGAGTAGGAAGAGCAGAGATTGAAGAAGCACGGCGGCCATTGGATGGACATCCAACAACCACTACTTGTGTGTCAACCTTTTTTTAGGAAAGGCTCAAATCTGTGGAAAACGTCATACATCCCATCTGCCATTATTTCTAATAATTTACAGCCCATTTGCTAATTCTTAAGGGTTTTTTGGAGCCCATATTCTTTTTGTTAGCATTATAGCCCATATTGTGGCCACGGTTTAAAAATTATACGAAATTTTGCATATTTTGGTGCGTTCCAAACTGTTTTTAATCCCGAAATTTCGAGTCACATTCAAACTGATTTTAAAAATAAATGTATATCAATATAAAATCCAACAAATTGTCCATGCATAAAAATCAATGCAATTTAAAATCTCGAAATGAAAAAAAGAAATTTGAAACTAATTGTCGGTTTGATGTGTTTTAAAAATGTACATCCCATTTCTCATTATCGATAGGCCATTTTCTCGGCCAGCCGAATGAAGCTCTCCTCGTCTTGAAAGATTTGCAGCCCAACAGGCCTGACAAAGCGACTTACTTGGCAAATAACAAAAAAACTGGGCTGTGGCCGTGGACCTAGCTGCGGCCATGGACCCAGCTGTTAGCCTCTCCACGTACAATACTCTTCCGATGAAAGTCGGTTGTTGACCACATTGACCACGCCGCACCGAGAGCACCAAGGCGGTGGACGACGGCGAGGCCTAGGAAGGGGACGACACGGAGCTAGGGAAGACGCGGCAGTGGATGTCCACGCAGAGAGGAGTACGAGGGTTCACTGCTTCGGCTGCGGTGTGAGGCTGCCGTCACCGCAGAATAACAGGGGGTGTGGGTGAGTAGAGGGATGGCCTGGCCAGCGGTGGGAGTACTAGGGGGCGGTGAGGCCTTCGCAGCATCACAACCGACCACGGGAGGCAGGAGCATGCGGCACGACCGGCGCTGGTTTGGGCCGCTGGAGCAAGAAGACCAGAGGTTGAGGAAGCACTACTGCCATTGGATGAACATCGTACGGTAACTGGAGCTAGAATCATTCATATTGACTAAGTTGACAAAGCCCTCCGTCCCCGTCAACTTGGTAGGCCCACAAGTCAGCCTCCCACAATGCTTGGTTCCAGCTGGCAGGGGGAGAATTCATTTTTTGTGCGTAATAAGGGGGTACTTCCTTGCGTGCGAAGATAGCTGGTGGGTCCGACCTGTCAGCGGGGGGCACATTTTTTTCGCGAAATACAGAGGCCCTTCCGGTGGGTCCCAGATGTCAGGTAGAGGAATCAAAGACTTGAGAAGGCGTACAGAACAAGCTAGTGTACCAGTAAAGAGACGTTGCTGGGTTTTAGAAAAAAGAGAGACGTGCTCCTGTAGCTGGTTGAAATACAAACCTAGACTATGACTATATATGGTGCTATGCTACTCTGCAAGTAATGAAACTGACATATCCAACGTTCGCTTCTCCTCTTCTCTACTTACTCTGCCTAGCATCAGAAGCTCTGGCCGCAGCAACCATGTCCGCTGGCTACTCGTCCACCTGCTCTTCAGCATGAAACAATCAAATATGCGCCAAGTCGCCACCCGTACCATCGCCTGTGGGTCTCATCACACCCCCGCCGGCACGCGCACCGCAGCAGGTTGCTCATCGCAACCCACTGCCGTTGGTGTGGTGCCACTGCTGCAAATCACGCAGAGTCATCCGTCGCGTCTCAACCACAATCCTCAACCCTGGCCGAGTCTTATAAAAATGCCCGAATCATGGGGTAATAATATGTTTAAGTGTTGTTTTGCTGCTTTCGGTTGCTGATTTTTTTAATAGTTTGGTTGATGATCTTCCAATTTGATTCGTGCAGAAAAGGGAAGATTCATGTGATTTGTATTTCTGGGAAGTTGCTGATGTGGGGGAGTGCAACTACGCTGATTATTTGGTTAGCCGAGGAATCCCAATACCAGCAGGTTGGGGTGTTGGACAAGTAACTAAAGGAACAGAAGAAGAGGAAGATGTAGAGCAGAAGGTTAAAGATGCAGTTCCTCTGATCATGGCCAAGCAACAGCTGATGAACGACCTTGGCAGCAATGAGGAGATGAAAGAGCTTGTGAAGATAATGGGAAAATCGATGTGCTCTCTAGGATGATTGTCTCTTTATTTGCAGTGTATGTAGCACTAGTGATGTATTCAGTGGCTATGACATGAGCACTTTACTGAAACTAGTAATGAATGAAACCTGTGTAGCAGGCTGGGCGTAGTGTTGTGAACATCTAATGATTTCTGTTAACGGAAATCAGGGGGTATCCCCTTTTTCTCATAAATAAATAAATAGCAGAGGCCCTTTTGGTAATAAATAAATAAATTAGTAGAGGACCTGTCGGGTCAGCTTTGTTCTCATTCGAAGACGTCGAGCAAATTGCAGTCCAACAACAAACTATGTCATCAAATTCAAGTTTCACAGCCAAATATGAGTACAACTAAACAACAATGTCATCATGTTTTAGTCATCATACAATCACCAAACACAAATCAACATACATAACAAGTGATGTTCTCACAGGAAAATACTAAACAACATGTTCATCAGGTTTCAGTTGTCATAGCAAACACAATTTCATAGAGTAGATAAAAAACGTCTTCTGACAGGCAAATACGACAAAAGCAATGTAATCATCATCCGCAGCAGCAGCGTCAACATCTTTGCCATGTGTATTAGTCTGAATCATAATTCCCCATGGTGTCATCTTCTTCTTCGTCCTCAACGTCCTCGAACGTTGGCTTCTTCTTGATCAACTCTTGTATGTCCACAACACGACAGGCAGTCTTTTCGCCGGCGTCATTAACATGATGGTTCTCAAAGATATTAGGAACATCTGTGTTATCTTGTACATCAGGAGCAGTTAGGCATCATCTTGTTGTGCAACTTCATTAAATGAATTCCTCTGCTCAAACCTTTGCACTACTGTCCAGTCATCGCTACGTGCAAATGTGTCTTCCAAGAAAAATATCTATGTTTCTTGATTTGTCAAAATAAAAGGCTCGTTGGTCTGGTACGCCGCCTTGACATTGATGGATTTGAAATAATCATCAACTTTGGGTTTTGCGATCCTGGAAAACATGTTATACCAACGACAGCACAACAGAACCACACACCGATGATCCTCGAAACTGGAGATATACTGCAACTAAATAATGTCTGTTATGTTAGCATACATTTCAGTTATCTCTTTGTCATACGTATCCGTGCTCATGATGACACTGTTTTGTGTCTTCCTACCTTCGTCTCGTGCAAGGGTGTTGTAGCGTACATCTCCAACAACGCAAGATTCATAATGTCTTACCCGAGTATCAGGACCCATTGCTAGTGAGTAAAGGGCATCATCAACTTCCTGCCCATCCTCCCGCATCTTCTTAACATATGGTTAGAAAATAGACAAGCTAATCATCTTATGTACTCAATATATTAAAAAAACTGACAATGCAATTCAAAAGCTTACATGGCTCTTGAACCATTTCGCAAATCCTGCCATAACCAATTTGTCAATGTCTCCTTTTTGTAGATGTTGCACAACATAGTGATCGCGTCAAACATCTAAATATATAAGAATGTGCTGCAAGTTTAGTAGATTACGATGTATAAGCTGCAATACTTAGCACTTACTTGATATAAGGTAGTATCTCAGGACAGTTATTCAACACATACCAAACCATTTTGTCCAAACCTTTTGGTTTGTCCTCTTGTCGACTCTTCCCTGTAACTCGAACAGAATAATCGAAAACATTGAGCCCGGGATTGTCTTCATCCACGTCTTTGCTAAGCTGATCAACTGTTTCAATGTATTTTGAGCAGAATGTCAACGCTTCTGTAGCAATGTAGGCCTCTACAATGGAACCCTCGGGTCTAGCTCTATTCCTAACATAGCCCTTGAAAGTGCCTAGCCGCCTTTCAATAGGGTACATCCAGCCATACTGTACTGGACCTCTAAGTAGTGCCTCATCAGGTAGATGAACAACGAAATGCACTATCACATCAAAGAAGGCTGGAGGATATATCTTCTCAAGGTCGCATAGGATAGTTGGTATCTTGTCTCTAAGACGCTCCAAAGCATCTATCCTGATATTTCTACTGCAGAGTTCCCTGAAGAATTGTCCCAACTCTGCAACTGCTCTGTATAAGTCAGGGCGGCCCATTCCTCTAAGGATAACATGTAAAACCCTTTGAAGTAGGATCTGGCGGTCATGAGTTTTCAACCCTTGTACCTTGTCTCCATCTGCACTGACTCTCCTTTTAGGGTTGGAAGCAAATCCATGTGGGAATCTCACACATGACAGGACCTTGCAGAATTCTTTTCTTTTTACCTTGTCCAAGACGTACACAACTGGTGCCATATCCCATGGTTTACCTTCATCTTGCACCTGCAAATCCTGTCTGATACCCAGGTGTGTCAAATCAATCCTAGATTTTTAAGGTATCTTTCGTCTTGGCTTCAATATTAAGAAGTGTGCTGATAATGTTTTCACATATATTTGTCTCGATGTGCATCACATCAAGATTATGCCGCAGATCCAAATCTTTCCAATACTCCAAGTCCCACAAAGTGGACCTGCAGGTAAACAATAATCTCTCTTCTGCCCTGCCACGCTTCCTTTTCCCGCTACCATTATCAGGATGGTTTCCTGGTGTAATATGCCTGACCTTCTCTAATTCCACTTGCAACTCATCGGCGGTGAGCCTCTTTGGCGCATCACAGTTTTCATGCTTTGCATTGAACACATGTCTTCTGCATTTTCTAGGATGCGGCTTGTCCTTGGCAAGGAAAGGGTGGTGTCCAATGTAATAGATCTTGCTAAGTATTGCATATGACAGTGGATTCCTGTCACAACGAACACATGCATTGTAACCATGTGTCGTTCGCCCTGACATAGTGCCCAAAGCCAATCATGGATGCACCAAATTATAATAGCACGCAGAAAGAAATTAGCTGGTGGGCTGCTATATAGGTCTCGAGTGAGAACACCCCTCCATAGCTGTTGAATTTCCTCCACAAGAGGCTCCATGAACAAATCAAAATCCTTTCCATGACTTTTTGGACCTGGGATGAGCAAGGCCATCATGTAGTTTGATTCTTTGGTGCAGACATTTGGAGGCATGTTGTAAGGGATAACAAGCACTGGCCACATGCTATATGTGGCACTCTGGTGGACAAATGGGTTAAATCCATCTGAAGCTAAGCCAAGTCTAATGTTTCTCGGGTCAGCAACAAACTTTTCGTGCTTCTGATTGAAGCTTTTCCACTCACTACCATGTGATGGATGGCTCATTACATTCTGATATCTATACTCCAGGTTCCTAGAATGCCACAATACATCCTCTCTTGTTTCAGCATCATGAAACAACCTCTGCAATCTTGGTGTAATTGGAAAATGTCTCAGAACATTATGAGGAATCCTCTTCACAGCATCGCCATCTTTCCATCTTGATGATTTGCATTTCGGGCATTCACTTAAGTTGGCATAATCCTTTTGGAACAGAACACAATTATTCTTACAAACATGGATCATATCATATCCAATTCCAACTGCACGAAGGAAATTCTTCATTTTACTGTAGGTGTGTGGCAGCTCAGACGCATCTGGGAAAGTTTTGCGGAAGGCAGCCAACATCGCATCGAATGATTTGTTGGTCATCCGCTCAGACATCTTCACCTAAAGAAAGGTGACCATAGCTGAGAATACTGACAGCTTATTTCCTAGGGTGACAGCCACGTTGCATTGTTCCAACATGCGGGCCCACCGTTTTTCTTCTACAGGTGAAAGTTCACGGAATGCATGAGCATTTCATAGCATTGTTTCAATGTTGGTCAAACTCACTGGCTCCGCCACCACCTCCTCCTCCTCCTCCCCCTCCTCTTCCACCTGAGCATCAGGCAGATCAAGATGGTGATCTGCTGCTTCCACGTAGACAATAACATTGACGTTCACAGCTTCACCATGATGAACCCACCTAGTATATGTGATCGACATCCCATACAAGTGTAGATGATTTTGTACAGTTGACTGGGGCCTTGTAACTGAATTCATACAACTGCTACACAGGCAGAGCACATATGATTTCGGACCACCATACTAAGCTCTGATAAAGTTCATGAAGTTTTCAACCCCTCGACATATGCAACGGAGAATCTTCGAGCAGAAGTTATCCAAGTCCTGTCCATCTGTTAGACATACAAATTAGTTCTTCTACTAGATATTACAAGAAAAACATATATGCTTTTTTATGAAGTCCAGAAGAAAATACCTAGGTCGATGTCTAAAGCTATGGCATGATATTTGGACGAGCAGATCTAAGTAACGAAATATATGTAAAGCTAATTCAGTAAACAGATTTGAGTGCTAAATTATGGCAGGCTGTTTCAGCAGTTAATGAGGCCGAGCACACAGCCATCGAACTATCGAAGGCCATCGGAGCAACAAAGATTGAGTATAAAATGATGTAGAGCTATTTCACCTAACAGATTGGCTACTAGACCATGGCAATCTATGTCACAATAAATATATGGCAGGATATTTTAGCAACTAATCGGCCTTGGCATGCCATCTCAGCTAAGCAGATTGAGTGCCGAATAGGGCAAGGAAGCTTCTTAAGCAGAGCATATTGACTGTAAACTACTTCGGAAAACAGTGAGATTAACAACGTCTATCAGCTAACATTTAGCACTACACCAACATGCACGGGGCCTCAGTCTAGAATGCGCGTACCATGGGAGAAGCTGACCACCGTGCGTCTCCACACGAACGTCGCCAACGGTGGCGATGCCGACCGTCGTGCGCCTCCACAAGAACGTCGCCAGTGGTGGCGGCGCGACTAGAGGACGGTAGTCTACGAGAGCGTACTATGGGAGCGAGAGGATCGCCGTGCGTCCCCTCAACGAACCGCGGCGCCGACGTATCGGCGTGGCGGGGAGGGCGGCTTTGGCGGAGCGAATGGAGTGGAGGGGGACGGGGGGAGGGGGGTTTGGGGAATATTATTGGCTAGTTGGCCGAAGGGCGGTTGAATCTAGGATTTGGGAGGAATATTTGGGTGGGGGGAGGTTTTCGCGCAGTGGGCGGGGGGAGTTTGGCGCACGGTCGGTTTCTCCAAGTGCAGTCCCACGTGTCAGTGAAGAGGCAAGCCGAAGCGCGTTCTGTTTGCGTGAGCCGTGTGTAGGATCGAACGTGTGTGGGGTGCAATGCGACCGCGATAGGGGTGCTATGAGTGTACCGCTTTTTTTCCTTTTAAACTAGGTGCTTCGCCCCCTCAAAAAAACTTGTTGCTTCGCGCGATCCATCGATACTACTACCAGTAATCCGGTAATCCCGACTAAAACGAACTGGCTGGGTCTTTTCCCGCGCGATATGCTAGGAGGTTGGCTTAGTTGGGTTTTTAGGATGAGTAATGCTACACCTACGTAGTCCCAGTTACGTAATTAACATAATGTGAAACGTGTGAGCTGTTGATTGTAGATTGGGGGGAGGGAGGGGCCCACTGTCGGTATCAAAACCAGCGGATCTCGGGTAGGGGGTCCCGAACCGTGCGTCTAAGGCGGTGTTGGGGAACGTAGCAGAAATTCAAAATTTTCCTACGTGTCACCAAGATTTATCTATGGAGAGACTAGCAACGAGGGGAAGGAGAGTGCATCTACATACCCTTGTAGATCGCTAAGCGGAAGCGTTCAAGAGAACGGGGTTGATGGAGTCGTACTCGTCGTGATCCAAATCACCGATGATCCTAGTGCCGAACGGACGGCACCTCCGCGTTCAACGCACGTACAGCCCGGTGACGTCTCCCATGCCTTGATCCAGCAAGGAGAGAGGGAGAGGTTGAGGAAGACTCCATCCAGCAGCAGCACAACGGCGTGGTGGTGATGGAGGAGCGTGGCAATCCTGCAGGGCTTCGCCAAGCACCGCGAGATATGAGGAGAAAGAGAGGGAGGGCTGCACCAACAGGCAGAGATCAGATCGCGTGTATTGGGCAGCCCCTAGGCCTCATATATATAGGGGAAGGGGAGGAGGGTGCGCCCCCTCTAGGGTTCCCACCCCTAGAGGGGCGGCAGCCCCAAACCCATCTATGGGTGGCGGCCACAAGGGGGGAGGAGAGGGAGGCGCAGGGAGTATGGGCCTTAGGGCCCATCTGCCATTAGGGTTTGCCCCCTCTCCCCTTCTAGGCGCATGGGCCTTAGTGGGAGGCGCCCCAGCCCACCTAGGGGCTGGTGCCTTCTCACACTTGTCCCATGTATGCCTCTGGGGCCCATGGCCCCCCCGGTGGACCCCCGGACCCCTCCGGGTGGTCCCGGTACATTACCGATAAACCCCGAAACCTTTCCGGTGACCAAAACAGGACTTCTCATATATAAATCTTTACCTCCGGACCATTCCGGAACTCCTCGTGACGTCCGGGATCTCATCCGGGACTCCGAACAACATACGGTAACCACATACAAACTTCCTTTATAACCCTAGCGTCATCGAACCTTAAGTGTGTAGACCCTACGGGTTCGGGAGGCATGCAGACATGACCGAGACGTTCTCTGGTCAATAACCAACAGCGGGATTTGGATACCCATGTTGGCTCCCACATGTTCCACGATGATCTCATCGGATGAACCACGATGTCAAGGACTTAATCAATCCTGTATACAATTCCCTTTGTCTAGCGGTACGATACTTGCCCGAGATTCGATCGTCGGTATCCCGATACCTTGTTCAATCTCGTTGCCGACAAGTCTCTTTTAATCGTTCCGTAACACATCATCCTGTGATCAACTCCTTGATCACATTGTGCACATTATGATGATGTCCTACCGAGTGGGCCCAGAGATACCTCTCCGTTTACATGGAGTGACAAATCCCAGTCTCGATTCGTGCCAACCCAACAGACACTTTCGGAGATACCCGTAGTGCACCTTTATAGTCACCCAGTTACGTTGTGACGTTTGGTACACCCAAAGCACTCCTACGGTATCCGGGAGTTGCGCAATCTCATGGTCTAAGGAAATGATACTTGACATTTAGAAAAGCTTTAGCGAACGAACTACACGATCTTTGTGCTAGGCTTAGGATTGGGTCTTGTCCATCACATCATTCTACTAATGATGTGATCCCGTTATCAACGACATCCAATGTCCATGGTCAGGAAACCGTAACCATCTATTGATCAACGAGCTAGTCAACTAGAGGCTTACTAGGGACATGGTGTTGTCTATGTATCCACACATGTATCTGAGTTTCCTATCAATACAATTCTAGCATGGATAATAAACGATTATCATGAACAAGGAAATATAATAATAACTAATTTATTATTGCCTCTAGGGCATATTTCCAACAGTCTCCCACTTGCACTAGTGTCAATAATCTAGTTCACATCGCCATGTGATTAACACTCACAGGTCACATCGCCATGTGACCAACATCCAAAGAGTTTACTAGAGTCAATAATCTAGTTCACATCACTATGTGATTAACACTCAAAGAGTTCTGGGTTTGATCATGTTGCTTGTGAGAGAGGTTTTAGTCAACGGGTCTGCAACATTCAGATCCGTATGTACTTCGCAAATTTCTATGTCATCTCGTAGATGCAACTACCACGCTACATTTGGAGCTATTCCAAATAACTGTTCTACTTGGAGCTATTCTAAATTGTTGCTCCATTATACGTATCCGGTATCTCTACTCAGAGCTATCCGGATAGGTGTTAAGCTTGCATCGACGTAACTCTTTACGTTGAACTCTTTATCACCTCCATAATCGAGAAAATTCCTTAGTCCACTAGTTACTAAGGATAACTTTGACCGCTGTCCTGTGATCCATTCTTGGATCACTCTTGTACCCCTTGACTGACTCATGGCAAGGCACATTTCAGGTGCGGTACACAGCATAGCATACTATAGAGCCTATGTCTTAAGCATAGGGGACGACCTTCGTCTCTATTCTGCCGTGGTCGAGCTTTAAGTCTCAACTTCATACCTTACAACTCAGGCAAGAACTCCTTCTTTGACTGATCCATCTTGAACACCTTCAAGATCATGTCAAGGTATGTGCTCATTTGAAAGTACCATTAAGCGTTTTGATCTATCCTTATAGATCTTGATGCTCAACGTTCAAGTAGCTTAATCCAGGCTTTCCATTGAAAAATACTTTCCAAATAACCCTATATGCTTTCCAGAAATTCTACGTCATTTCTGATCAACAATATGTCAACATATACTTATCAGAAATTCTATAGTGCTCCCACTCACTTCTTTGGAAATACAAGTTTCTCATAAACTTTGTATACACCCAAAACTTTGATCATCTTATCAAAGCATACATTCCAACTCCGAGATGCTTACTCCAGTCCCTAGAAGGATTGCTGGAGCTTTGCATACTTATTAGCATCTTTCAGGATTGACAAAACCTTCCGGTTTGTATCACATACAACCTTTCCTCAAAAAAACGTCGAGGAAACAATGTTTTGACATCCTATCTGCAAGATTTCATAAATAATGCAGTAATCGCTAATATAATTCCAACAGACTCTTAGCATCGCTACGAGTGAGAAAGTCTCATCGTAGTCAACTCCTTGAACTTGTCGGAAAACATCTTAACGACAAGTCGAGCTTTCTTAATGGTGACATTTACCATCATTGTCCGTCTTCCTTTTAAAATCCATCTGCACTCAACAGCCTTACGACCATCGAGCTGTTCTGTCAAAGTCTTCACTTTGTTTTCATACATGGATCCTCTCTCGGATTTTATGGCCTCGAGCCATTTATCGGAATCCGGGCCCACCATCGCTTCTCCATAGCTCGTAGGTTCATTGTTGTCTAGCAACATGACTTCCAAGACAGGATTACGTACCACTCTGAAGTAGTATGCATCCTTGTCATCCCACGAGGTTTGGTGGTGACTTGATCTGAAGTCTCATGATCAATATCATAAGCTTCCACTTCAATTGGTGTAGGTGCCACAGGAACAACTTCCTGTGCCCTGCCACACACTAGTTGAAGAGACGGTTTAATAACCTCATCAAGTCTCCACCATCCTCCCACTCAATTATTTCGAGAGAAACTTTTCCTCGAGAAAGGACCCGATTCTAGAAACAATCCCTTATTGCTTTCGGATCTGAGACAGGAGGTATACCCAACTGTTTTGGGTGTCCTATGAAGATGCATTTATCCGCTTTGGGTTCGAGCTTATCAGCCTGAAACCTTTTCACATAAGCATCGCAGCCCCGAACTTTTAAGAAATGACAGCTTAGGTTTCTCTAAACCATAGTTCATACGGTGTCATCTCATCGGAATTACGTGGTGCCCCTTTTAAAGTGAATATGGTTGTATCTAATGCCTAACCCATAAACTATCGTGGTAATTCGATAAGAGACATCATGGTATGCATCATATCCAATAGGGTGCAGTTATGATGTTCGGACACACCATCACACTATGGTGTTCCAGGCTGTATTAGTTGTGAAACAATTTCCACAATGTCTTAATTCTGTGCCAAACTCGTAATTCAGATATTCATCTCTATGATCATATCATAGATATTTTATCCTCTTGTCACGACGATCTTTCAACTTCACCCTGAAATTACTTGAACCTTTCAATAATTCAGACTCGTGATTCATCAAGTAAATATACTCAACATCTACTCAAATCATCTGTGAAGTAAGAACATAACGATATCCACTACATGCCTCAGCACTCATTGGACTGCACACATCAAAATGTATTACTTCCAACAAGTTGCTTTCTAGTTCCATTTTACTGAAAACGAGGCTTTCAGTCATCTTGCCCATGTGGTATGATTTGCATGTCTCAAGTGATTCAAAATCAAGTGAGTCCAAATGCTCCATTTGCATGGAGTCTCTTCATGCATATACACCAATAGACATGGTTCGCATGCCTCAAACTTTTCAAAAACGAGTGAGCCCAAAGATCCATCAACATGGAGCTTCTTCATGCGTTTTATACCGATATGACTTACGTGGCAGTGCCACAAGTAGGTGGTACTATCATTACTTTTGGCATGAACATGTGTATCACTATGATCGAGATTCAATGAACCATTCATTTTAGGTGCAAGACCATTGAAGGTATTATTCAAATAAACAGAGTAACCATTATTCTCCTTAAATGAATAACCGTATTGCGATAGACATAATCCAGTCATGTCTATGCTCAACGCAAACACCAAATAACAATTATTTAGGTTTTAATACCAATCTTGATGGTAGAGGGAGCGTACGATATTTGATCAACCTTGGAAATACTTCCAACACATATCATCAGCTCACCTTTAGCTAGTCTCCGTTTATTCCGTAGCTTTTATTTCGAGTTACTAACACTTAGCATCTGAACCGGTATCTAATACCCTGGTGCTACTAGGAGTACTAGTAAAGTACACATTAACACAATGTATATCCAATATACTTCTATCGACCTTGCCAGCCTTCTCATCTACCAAGTATCTAGGGTAATTCTGCTCCAGTGGCTGTTCCCCTTATTACAGAAGCACTCAGTCTCGGGTTTGGGTTCAACCTTGGGTTTCTTCACTAGAGCAGCAGCTGAATTGCCGTTTCATGAAGTATCCCTTTGTTCCCTTGCCCTTCTTGAAACTAGTGGTTTCACCAACCATCAACAATTGATGCTCCTTCTTGATTTCTACTTTCGCGGTGTCAAACATCGCGAATATCTCAAGGATCATCATATATGTCCCTGATATATCATAGTTCATCACGAAGCTCTAGCAGCTTGGTGGTAATGACTTCGGAGAACCATCACTATTTCATCTGGAAGATCAACTCCCACTCGATTCAAGTGATTTTTGTACTCAGACAATCTGAGCACAAGCACAACAATTGAGCTTTTCTCCTTAGTTTGCAGGCTAAGAAAATCGTCGGAGGTCTTATACCTCTTGATGTGGGCACGAGCCTGAAATCCCAATTTCAGCCCTCAAAACATCTCATATGTTTCGTGACGTTTCAAAACGTCTTCGGTGCCTCAACTCTAAACCGTTTAACTGAACTATCATGTAGTTATCAAAATGTGTATGTCAGATGTTCGCAACATCCACAGACAACGTTCGAGGTTCAGCACACTGAGCGGTGCATTAAGGACATAAGCCTTGTATGAAGCAATGAGGACAATCCTCAGTTTACGGACCTAGTCCGCATAATTGCTACTATCAACTTTCAACTAAATTTTCTCTAGGAACATATCTAAACAGTAGAACTGAAGCGCGAGCTACGACATAATTTGCGAAGACCTTTTGACTATGTTCAGGATAATTAAGTTCATCTTATGAACTCCCACTCAGATAGACATCCCTCTAGTCATCTAAGTGATTACATGATCCGAGTCAACTAGGCCGTGTCCGATCATCACGTGAGACGGACTAGTCATCATCGGTGAACATCTTCATGTTGATCGTATCTACCATACGACTCATGCTCGACCTTTCGGTCTTCTGTGTTCCGAGGCCATGTCTGTACATGCTAGGCTCGTCAAGTTAACCTAAGTGTTTCGCGTGTGTAAATCTGTCTTACACCCGTTGTATGTGAACGTTAGAATCTATCACACCCGATCATCACGTGGTGCTTCGAAACAACGAACTGTCGTAACGGTGCACAGTTAGGGGGAACACTTTCTTGAAATTTTAATGAGGGATCATCTTATTTACTACCGTCGTTCTAAGTAAACAAGATGTATAAACATGATAAACATCACATGCAATCAAATAATAGTGACATGATATGGCCAATATCATATAGCTCCTTTGATCTCCATCTTGGGGCTCCATGATCATCTTGTCACCGGCATGACACCATGATCTCCATCATCATGATCTCCATCATCGTGTCTCCATGAAGTTGTCACGTCATCTATTACTTCTACTACTACAGCTAACGGTTAGCAATAAAGTAAAGTAATTACATGACGTTTATGTTGACACGCAGGTCATAAATAAATTAAGACAACTCCTATGGCTCCTGCCGGTTGTCATACTCATCGACATGAAAGTCGTGATTCCTATTACAAGAACATGATCAATCTCATACATCACATATATCATTCATCACATCCTTTTGGCCATATCACATCACATAGCATACCCTGCAAAAACAAGTTAGACGTCCTCTAATTGTTGTTTGCATGTTTTACGTGGCTGCTATGGGTTTCTAGCAAGAACGTTTCTTACCTACGCAAAAACCACAACGTGATATGCCAATTGCTATTTACCCTTCATAAGGACCCTTTTCATCGAATCCGATCCGACTAAAGTGGGAGAGACAGACACCCGCCAGCCACCTAATGCAACTAGTGCATGTCAGTCGGTGGAACCGGTCTCACGTAAGCATACGTGTAAGGTTAGTCCGGGCCGCTTCATCCCACGATGCCGCCAAATCAAGATAAGACTAGTAACGGCAAGCATATTGAACAAAATCAACGCCCACAACTACTTTGTGTTTTACTCGTGCATAGAAACTACGCATAGACCTAGCTCATGATGCCACTATTGGGGAACGTAGCAGAAATTCAAAATTTTCCTACGTATCACCAAGATCTATCTATGGAGAGACTAGCAACGAGGGGAAGGAGAGTGCATCTACATACCCTTGTAGATCGCTAAGCGGAAGCATTTAAGAGAACGGGGTTGATGGAGTCGTACTCGTCGTGATCCAAATCACCAATGATCCTAGTGCCGAACGGACGGCACCTCCGCGTTCAATGCACGTACAGCCCGGTGACGTCTCCCATGCCTTGATCCAGCAAGGAGAGAGGGAGAGGTTGAGGAAGACTCCAACCAGCAGCAGCACAACGGCGTGGTGGTGATGGAGGAGCGTGTCAATTCTGCAGGGCTTCGCCAAGCACCGCGAGATATGAGGAGAAAGAGAGGGAGGGCTGCACCAACAGGCAGAGATCAGATCGCGTGTATTGGGCAGCCCCTAGGCCTCATATATATAGGGGAAGGGGAGGAGGGTGCGCCCCCTCTAGGGTTCCCACCCCTAGAGGAGAAGCAGCCCAAAACCCATCTATGGGTGGCGGCCACAAGGGGGGAGGAGAGGGAGGCGCAGGGAGTATGGGCCTTAGGGCCCATCTGCCCTTAGGGTTTGCCCCCTCTGCCCTTCTAGGCGCATGGGCCTTAGTGGGAGGCGCCCCAGCCCACCTAGGGGCTGGTGCCTTCTCACACTTGGCCCATGTATGCCTCTGGGGCCCATGGCCCCCCCGGTGGACCCCCGGACCCCTCCGGTGGTCCCGTTACATTACCGATAAACCCCGAAACCTTTCCGGTGACCAAAACAGGACTTCCCATATATAAATCTTTACCTCCGGACCATTCCGGAACTCCTTGTGACGTCCGGGATCTCATCCGGGACTCCGAACAACATTCGGTACCACATACAAACTTCCTTTATAACCCTAGCGTCATCGAACCTTAAGTGTGTAGACCCTACGGGTTCGGGAGACATGCAGACATGACCGAGACGTTCTCTGGTCAATAACCAACAGCGGGATCTGGATACCCATGTTGGCTCCCACATGTTCCACGATGATCTCATCGGATGAACCACGATGTCAAGGACTTAATCAATCCTGTATACAATTCCCTTTGTCTAGCGGTACGATACTTGCCCGAGATTCGATCGTCGGTATCCCGATACCTTGTTCAATCTCGTTGCCGGCAAGTCTCTTTTACTCGTTCCGTAACACATCATCCCGTGATCAACTCCTTGATCACATTGTGCACATTATGATGATGTCCTACCGAGTGGGCCCAGAGATACCTCTCCGTTTACACGGAGTGACAAATCCCAGTCTCGATTCGTGCCAATCCAACAGACACTTTCGGAGATACCCGTAGTGCACCTTTATAGTCACCCAGTTATGTTGTGACGTTTGGTACACCCAAAGCACTCCTACGGTATCCGGGAGTTGCACAATCTCATGGTCTAAGGAAATGATACTTGACATTTAGAAAAGCTTTAGCGAACGAACTACACGATCTTTGTGCTAGGCTTAGGATTGGGTCTTGTCCACCACATCATTCTCCTAATGATTTGATCCCGTTATCAACGACATCCAATGTCCATGGTCAGGAAACCGTAACCATCTATTGATCAACGAGCTAGTTAACTAGAGGCTTACTAGGGACATGGTGTTGTCTATGTATCCACACATGTATCTGAGTTTCCTATCAATACAATTCTAGCATGGATAATAAACGATTATCATGAACAAGGAAATATAATAATAACTAATTTATTATTGCCTCTAGGGCATATTTCCAACAGGCGGATGGTAACAGGAGGCAGGGGACACAATGTGTACCCAGGTTCGGGCCCTCTCGATGGAGGTAATACCCTACTTCCTGCTTGATTGATCTTGGTGATATGAGTATTACAAGAGTTGATCTACCATGAGATCGTAGAGGCTAAACCCTAGAAGCTAGCCTATGATTATGATTGTTGTTGTACTACGGACTAAACCCTCCGGTTTATATAGACACCAGAGGGGGCTAGGTTTACACAGAGTCGGTTACAAGGGATGAGATCTACATATCCGAATTGCCAAGCTTGACTTCCACGCAAAGGAGAGTCCCACCCGGACACGGGATGAAGTCTTCAATCTTGTATCTTCATAATCCAACAGTCCGGCCGAGGATATAGTCTGGCTGTCCGAGGATCCCCTAATCCAGGACTCCCTCAGTAGCCCCTGAACCAGGCTTCAATGACGATGAGTCCGGCGCACAGATTGTCTTCGGCATTGCAAGGCGGGTTCCTCTTCGAAATACTCCATAGAAGATTTTGAACACAAGGATCGTGCCCGGCTCTGCAAAACAAATTCCACATACCACCGTAGAGAGTATAATATTTCCACAAATCTAATCTGCTGACAACTTTTCATAACGTGACATCACGCCATGGCCCGGTCATTATTCGAACCAGCTACTACACATATTGCGAGGCGGTTTTCTTGGCACGTCTTGTCGAAGCAGAGATCGTGTCCCCTTATCATGGGATTCTCATCAATACGGGCGTGGGTAACCCAACCGCGCCTGCTGGTATGACTCCTTGATTTTAGGCAAGCTCCGAACGGCCACGCGGAGGACGCTTGATATTCATCCTCTTTATAAAGGGGCCAAGGCCTATCCTTTTCTTCCCTTGCTCGATTCTTCCCTTCCCCCACCTTGAGTTCCAACACCCAAGGCTCAGGCTAAGAACTTCGGACCTTCAACCATCTCCGGATCCAACCTTCAAGGCCGGTGGATGGCATCTTCTGTCACAGAGGAGGACATCAAGAAGCTAAGAGAAGCCAGGTATCTGACCACCGAAATCTCGCACAGGCTGCCTGCTCAAGGGCAGGTCATCCCCACTACCTGACCCAACGAGAGTGTCGTATTTGTTTCCCACTTCCTCCAAGGGCTAGGCTTTAGTCTTGATCCCTTTGTTAGAGGGCTTATGTTCTATTACGGGCTCGATTTCCACGATCTAGCCCCAGATTCCATCCTTCACATCTCGTCGTTTATCATCGTGTGTGAGGCCTTCCTCCGCATCACCCCACACTTCGGCCTATGGCTCAAGACCTTCAGTGTGAAGCCGAAGATGATCAATGGGCGACACACAGAATGCGGAGGTGCCACAATAAGCAAAGGCGTCGATGCTCCGTGGCCAAAGGGTTCCTTCCCGGAGGTGTCCAACTTATGGCAGCGGGAGTGGTTTTACATCACAGCTCCCCGAAGTACTAAGTGGGTAGCTGCCCCCGCCTTCCGTTCGCCCCCCCGCCACAACTGGTGTCATGGGTCAACAAGGGGCTGGACTGGGGGCCAGTTAATGACGTGCCGACATTGCAAAGTCGCATATGATATCTCCTCAAGAGGGACGTCAGTCTCGTCAAGGTAATGCAAGTTATGCTAGTTCGTCGGGTCCTGCCCTGCCAACGTCGATCTCTCCGTATGCGGGAGTTCAACCCGGAAGGACCGCGAACTATTCAACAATTCTTTGGCATGACGCTTGAAGGGATGTATGGATTGTTCTTCGGATCACGAATAAAGTGTCCGGACACCATCGAGGATGCGGGTCTAAACTGCAATCGTCCAGATACCCATGTAAGTAATTCTGCAGCTGAACATGCTGTCTTTTTATTTATCACAACATCATTCTGAAAAAATTGATCTTGGCTAGGATTGGATAAGAAAGGCGAAGATGATCAGGTGTTCGGCCCCCCTTCCCGAAGGCTCACCGGATCCTGTACTAGGCAGGATGCTTGAGCTCGCGCCTTACCAAGTGCCATCAGGGGAAGACAAAGGGAGGAATAGGGAAGCCGAAAGCGGGCCTGACGCATTACTCATCCAAACCAGGGGAATTAGTGTCTCCGCGAAGGAGGATAACCGGGGAGAAGAATCTAAAGTTCCCTCTCCCCAAGGAAAGAACAGAACCGCCTCTGAGGACTTGGAAACGAGGGTTTCCAAATGAGGGAAGAATCTTTCGCCAGGGGGCCCTGCCCCGGAGGGCATCCTTGCTGCACAGTGCCCGCAAGGGGATCAGCCCTCCACCGAGCTATAAGTGAACCAGAGTACTTTTGATAAATATATCCTGCTTTATCTCCGAGGACAATAACCGAGACATATGTCTTGCATTCCGGATCATAGCCCTTCTCAACAGAGTTCGTCTTCGGGGGATCTTCTTCTGGAGATGATGGAGAGCGAAATTCCTACCCCTGTCTCCCCGCCTCCTGGGGCGGACGACCCTGAGGTGTCATCACGGAGGATTTCTCCTGATCCGCCGAGGCCGAAAGGTAACCCTTTGACCACCCGAAGTCCGGAGTATTCGGCTTCTAAGGAGAGCAACAAAAATAGTCTGGGATTGTCCGGTGCACAACCAGACGTGCTGATGGGTCTTTTGGAGCAAGCGGCTATCTCAGAGGAGCATCGTACTTTAATGGGTACGGTGGTTGAGAGGATCTCCTCTGCCAAAAGTGGGTTGCATGAAGCTTTTACGAGCCTGCTAAAAGGCTTTGAGGTACGCAAAGTAATATATAAAATTTTTTGACGGTACCGCACACGCTAGGTGTGCTCTATACAGATAGTAGCCCCTGAGACTCTGGTTGCTGTCCAGAGGCGGCAAACAGAGGATCGTAGTCCCAGGTAATGATCGCGCTGCTTTCATGTGCAGGCGGCTGACGGTACGGTGGCTAGCCGGACTGCTGAGTTTGCCGGACTTAGCCGGCAACTTGACGCGGCAGATGATGACATTGCGCTTGTGAACAAGCGGCTTGACGAGGCACATGCTATGTATTTTTGGGTGGTCAACAAATATTAAGAGGAGCATGATGCTAGTATCTACAATATGCCGTGAATGCAGATGGAGCTGCCGCCGTGGAGACCCTTCGGGAAGAACTTGCTCGAGCCAAGGAACAAGCCAGGAGGAGTGATGCGGCCGCCATAAAGGTGGCCGAAGAGTTAAGAGCCGAACAGGCTGCTCATTGCCAGAGCGAAGATAAAATAGCCAAGATGGCCGTTGAGCTGAAGGATGC
This sequence comes from Triticum urartu, assembly GCF_003073215.2. Lineage (NCBI taxonomy): Eukaryota > Viridiplantae > Streptophyta > Magnoliopsida > Poales > Poaceae > Triticum > Triticum urartu. The sequence continues at coordinate 353,191,698 of NC_053023.1, forward strand.
CGCCGACCGGTATGAGCTTCTTGAAAAGGAAAGCCAAGCGAAAGCCGCGGACCTGGAGAAAGCCATGGTAGCAGCCAAGGAGACCTACTCTAAATCAGAGCGGCGAAGGAGGAGCTTCGTCAAGCCGGAGATATCACGGCTGGGAAGCCCCTTTTTGTTGCAGACGAAGTTCGGAGATCCGAAGTATGCCCCTCTGGATCAATTATGGAGTGCTGCAGACGTGTATTCGGACTTGGCAATGAGTGCTGCTGATGCGACTGCGTTTTTCAAAGATCAAAAAGATCACAAAGTGGAAAAGTTGTTCTGGTTGCAGTTTAGTGCTCCAATGCGTCCGCTGCTATTAAATGAGCAAATGGCCGAGTGGGCTGAGCTCCATAGGTTGTCCGGGCTTGCCATGAGGTCTGTCGTGGATCATCTTTGGCCTGAAGGACCAAGGCCGAATAGTTATTTTGGTTTAGTGCAACGATTCCTTGGTGCTGTGCCGCATATCGATGCTGTAAAGAGGTCGGCGTGCATAGAGGGTGCGCGGATGGCTCTTGCCCGTGTTAAGACATACTGGGCAGAGATGGATGCCACCGCTATTGCAACCCGGGGTCCGGCTATAGGCCAGGTCTCGTCCGAGCACTATTTTGAAGAAGTCCTAGAAGGCGCTCATCTAATAGAGGCTTAGTGCTCGAAGAGTATCATGTTCGAGTGACATGTATCCCAATTTGTAAAAACAATGCTATTTGGCTTATAAAAGGCTGTGTTTATACTTTTGCCTGAAAGTATTATGATGGCTCCTGTGCGGCCATTTTATGTATGTATATAACCTGAAAGTTTGCAGTCGTCGGCTTCAGCCCCCACGCATATAATGCGGGGGTGTTCAGAAAAGCGCGTATTCACACTTAATCCAGTGTCTTGGTCCATTAAGGAGGTGATAGTGCGGCGAACAAGGCAATCAGACTATATTGCTTTAACACTTTCACTTAGCCATAGGAGTTTGACAGTGGGGCTACTATATAGCCCCAGGTACTTCCACGCTTATCCGAATACGGTGCGCATACATACATGACCGGGAAACCGGTCCTTCGTTAATGCGGAGGAATCACGAAGATTCCACTGAGTCCTTGAGTGGTTGACCAATCTCGCGCTTTATCATGATAATCAGTTTTCGGCTTTCTCTACTGAGGTGCTCATCCAGATGAACCAGGGCACACTCGCAATAGTTCTCCCGGTGCCACCTTAGCCGATAGAGCGTAACGTAAGGTAGAAAAACACGGGAGCCGGGAAAACCCAACTATTAACCAAAGACATGATTCGGAGCTGATGCATATAAGGCCAAACTCGCGACGCCGAACACTCCCTAAGGTATTCAGTCTTTACAACGTATACTGGGTTGAGTAACACCCTCGTTAATAAGCCCTGAATTTCCAGGTACGTGCATTAGTGTGACGTGACGAAATGTCAATAACGCCAGCATCCCTCTTGGTTATGTTGAGTATCCTGAGGGTGTGAAGCAACAAGAGACAGAAAAATGTTTACACAGGGTCTTAATCTAAGAAGAAACCTTTGAACGAGGCCCTGCTGCACGTCTGCGCCTGTGTCTCCGTTGTGCCGTATCCTGGAAGGGTGTAGCACGATGATCATCTGTAAGAGGGAAAAGCTCAGGCTGAAAGTTTTCGTGTGAAAAATTGGTTAGTCTTAATAAACCATTAAAATTCAATCTAAATAAGATCAAGCCGAACTGTAGTCCTTTTTACATGTGGGAAGCCCCTAGCACCACCTATGGGGGTATATCCGTCGACCCAGGCTTAGGTTTATCTGAGCTGTTACAACTAGTGGTGCGCCGGACTCGTCTAGCCGTGTCTGCGGTCTTGACGACCGATCGTTTATTATGGTTGGAGAGGGCGTTCAGTGTTCGGCTGCTAAAGCCGCCACACATTCTTCCGCACGTAAGGAACGTTCTGTGTTTCCGCTAACTATGATGATGCCACATGGACCGGGCATCTTAAGCTTAAGATAAGCGTAATGCGGTATTGCATTAAAACGAGCAAAGGCCGTTCTTCCGAGTAGTGCTTTATAGCCGCTTCGGAATGGAGCGATGTCGAAGGTTAACTTTTCACTTTGGAAGTTGTCAGGAGAACCGAATACAACCTCCAGTACTAGAGAGCCTATGTAGCGGGCCTCTGGGCCTAGTATTACTCCTTTAAAGATAGTATTGCTTTGACTGATTCTTGTCGGGTCTATCCCCATTTTGCGGACTGTGTCCTGATATATTAGATTAAGACTATTGCCGCCGTCCATAAGGACTCGGGTGAGATGGTATCCGTCAATTATTGGGTCTAGTACCAAGGCAGCTAATCCTCTGTGCCGGATACTAGTCGGGTGATCCCCGCGACCAAAAGTGATCGGGCAGGCCGACCAAGGGTTGAACTTGGGGGTAGAGGGCTCCACGACGCATACATCTCATAGTGTGCATTTGCTCCTCCTCTTCGTTACGTGAATCATGTTCACTGTTTTGACCTCCGGTGGGAATTTTTTTCTGCCCCCCAGTGTTCGGCTGGCGAGGCTCATCCTCGTCTTCGCTTGGTGTCTCCCTCCACTTGTGTTCGGGGTTTAGCTTGCCGGCCTGCTTGAAGACCCAGCATTCTCTGTTGGTGTGATTTGCGGGTTTGTCGGAGGTGCCATGAATCTGACATAATCTGTCTAGAATCTTGTTTAGGCTGGACGGTCCATCTCTGCTGCCTTTAAATGGCTTTTTCCGTTGACCAGGTCGAGAGCTCCTGAATATGGCATTTACCGCCGTGTTGTCTGGGCTGTCTTCATTGTTTCGACGGTTGCTTTTATCGCGTCGTGGTTTTCCATTGCCATCCCTGACTTCGGATGTGCCTGGGTTGCTGGTGCCGCTACGGGCCAGCCAACTATCTTCGCCCACGCAAAAGCGGGTCATAAGGATTGTTAGGGCTGCCATTGTCCTCGGTTTTTCCTGGCCGAGGTGTCTGGCGAGCCATTCGTCCTGGACACTGTGTTTGAAAGCCGCTAAGGCTTCGGCATCCGGGTAGTCGACAATTTGATTCTTCTTAGTGAGGAATCTGTTCCAAAGCTTTCGGGCTGACTCTCCGGGCTATTGAATTATATGACTTAAATCGTCTGCATCCGGAGGTCAGACATAGGTCCCTTGAAAATTAGCCCTAAAAGCATCTTCGAGCTCTTCCCAACTTCCAATTGAGTTTTCGGGGAGGCTCTTCAGCCAGTGCCGAGTTGGTCCTTTCAACTTGAGGGGTAAGTATTTGATGGCATGGAGATCATCTCCGTGAGCCATGTGGATATGAAGGATAAAGTCCTCAATCCAGACCCCAGGGTCTGTCATTCCGTCATATGCTTCTATGTTCACGGGTTTGAATCCTTCTGGAAATTAGTGATCCAGAACCTCATCGGTGAAGCATAGGGGGTGCGCGGCACCCCTGTATTTGGATATGTCATGGCATTCTGACGGTTGTAGTGTTCGGTTTTGATTCTGTGTCGGAGCGCGCTTCCTAGATCCGTAGATGGACCTGGTCATACCGGCTTTTTGGTGCAAGTCCTCATGTAAATCGTGTGCTGACTCATGTGCGACATCGTTAGCCGCCCTATCGCGGCCACGGGGTGGTCGTTCCTGCTGATCGGCCGTTTTATTTTTCGGCTGTATAGGCTCTAAAGCCTCATCATCGAATTCGGGAAGCACCTTGCGCTTTGGATAGCTCTTTGTGTGGCGGCTGCCACCGTACTTTTCTTCAGTGTCGAGCACTTTGTTCCATCTACTGTTGAGTGTATTTTGCATGGCCTTAAGCCATTGCTTCTGCTTCTTCAGACTCCTCGCGGTGGCAATAAGCCTTCTATGGAGGTCCTCTTGCTCCAAGTGCCTTTCCGGGATGATGTGTGCATCGTCGTCTGGACTGTTCTCCTCTCCGGAGACAGGTTGATGAGCTTTACCCTCGGCGTCGCCGTGATCGGACAGCGGCTCCGTACTATGTTCGCCGACCGCTGGTTCATCCTACTCTGTCGCTGGGTCCATGTGGTCGTCGTTTGCTTTGGAGTCGACCAGGGTATTATTCTTTCTTGCGCTGTTATCGCTGTTTTTGCCGAGGCAGGATTTGGAGCGGCGCCTACGTCGTCTCTTTGGTTGCTTCTCGAGGGAATTATCCTCAGCTGCATCCTTTCATTCCTCATCATTCTTTTCTTTGGGTGTATCCACCATGTATATATCGTGTGATGAAGTGGCTGTCCAGCGCCCTGTGGGCGGTGGTTCCTGTTCCTCTCCTGCATCGTCGTCCATACCGTCGATGTCTTCGGAGTCAAAATCAAGCATGTCGGTTAAGTCGTCGACAATGGCTATTAAGTGGGTGGTGGGTGGGGAATGAATTTCTTCATCGTCCGCTTTCCCACTCAAGCCAGACATAGTTCGGCCAAGGGTCTCCTGACAGGGAGAGAGACCTCAATGAATTTAGCACGTCGCCCAAGGGCGAGTGCTGAAAGATATCCGCGGAGGTAAACTCTATGATCGTTGCCCAATTGGATTCGATAGGCACGGACGCAGGTGGTTCGGAGCCTGTTGCCAGGGATGAATCCAATGGTCCGGCAACATAGGTCTCATAGGGGGTGAAGCCAGTATTCGGCTCTATCGCCGCTAGGTGTGCAGCCTCCGTGGCGGGGTCCATGCACCCGTCCCCGGACGGCACGATCTGCTCCGGATTGAGGGCCGGAGTAGCAACATGTGTGATCTCCCGAACACCGTCCGACGGCAGAGCTAAGTCATGCTCGTCGTGACGGTGCGGCGCACCTGACATGGGCTCGAATCCATCGAAGATCAAGTCTCCCCGGATGTCGGCATTATAGTTTAAGTTTCCAAACCTGACCTGACGGCCGGGGGCGTAGCTCTCGATCTGCTCCAGATGGCCAAGCGAGTTGGCCCGCTGTGCGAAGCCGCCGAATACGAATATCTGTCCGGGGAGAAAAACCTCGCCCTGGATTGCATCATTGCCGATGATCGAAGGAGCCATCAAACCTTATGGTGACGACACATTGGAACTCTCAATGAAAGCACCAATGTCGGTGTCAAAACCGGCGGATCTCGGGTAGGGGGTCCCGAACTGTGCGTCTAAGGAGGATGGTAACAGGAGGCAGAGGACACAATATTTACCCAGGTTCGGGCCCTCTCGATGGAGGTAATACCCTACTTCCTGCTTGATTGATCTTGATGATATGAGTATTACAAGATTTGATCTACCACGAGATCGTAGAGGCTAAACCCTAGAAGCTAGCCTATGATTATGATTGCTGTTGTCCTACGGACTAAACCCTCCGGTTTATATAGACACCGGAGGGGGCTAGCGTTACACAGAGTCGGTTACAAGGGAGGAGATCTACATATCCGAATTGCCAAGCTTGCCTTCCATGCAAAGGAGAGTCCCACCCGGACACGGGACGAAGTTTTCAATCTTGTATCTTCATAATCCAACAGTCCGGCTGTCCGAGGACCCCCTAATCCAGGACTCCCTCACCCACCACCATGAAAATCAGGGGAGGAGAGAGAGAGGCAATTTATGTTAACCCTTTCATAGGTTCCCGTAGATGTAGAAAAATATGAAATGCATGAATGTGCATTTGCAGATAAGGCCTTCCCTCGTTCATCCTTTTCTTCCACAAGATCTTGATCTTCCGTGCAACGCACGGGCATCTTGCTAGTACTCCTACAATATACTATATTATTGTGAAAGTTCATATACACCAGCCGAGATTAATGCAAACACGACAGATTTTCATTACATTTCGAACTTCTATAGGACAGAAAAATAAAAGAAACCCGACCCTAAACCTATTCTACAGCGGCGACCGACGTCCTCCATCTGCGATCTCCATGTACGGGGGCGGGGTTCAAGACCCGTGAAGTGAAGATGCGGTCTCCGGCGAGGAAAAGTACAACATGGGAGACGGACCGGCCAGTTGGCACACCATGCCCTGCCGCCTCCCATGCCCTACTCATCCTCGAAGGAGTCCCCGACCTCGGCGGTGCCGGACGTTGGACGGCGGCAAGTAGGACGCGTGGCTGACGGTGCTCCTGTCGTCGGCCGCAACCGTGGCCACCGCTTATGCAGCGACTTGAGCGAGGGCGGCGACTTGAGCGAGGGCGGCGACCTCGAGCTCCATCCCCGAAGACAAGCTCTCCCGCAGAGCGTTCGCGCTTGCGGTCATGGCGGATGTGGTGCCAGGTAGGAGGACGATGTGCTATGGTGTGGAGGTTAGCTGGGCGTTGCTGCTTTAAGTAGCGCATTCCGGTGAGGCCAAGCGTCCTGGTGGGTCATTAAGTCGCCAGAGTTGGTTCCTCGGGCACCGAGCCTCTTAACGACGGCATACGAACGAACGACATGAATGCGGACAACTGGCGCCGGCTGGGAACGCACCGCGCGACGGCGTGAGGGACGAGGGTTTTTGGTGTGCCAGGGTAGTCAGCTGCGGTCGTGGCAATGTTGGAGATTCCCTTTGCTCACATGCGATCGACGCATGTCATTGAAAAAGCAAGACGACCCGGCATGGTCTCAGGTCCTGAGGATGTAGTTGGCCGCGCTACACCACTCTGCGGACGCGTCCCGGCGCCCCGTGCATCCTCGACGAGCCGGGTGTTGGGGTGTGTTTGGATTGTGGCCAAAGTGCACCTTACCAAAATTTTGGTCATGACCCAAAGATTGGTCTTTGTTTGGATGGTTGCCATTTTTTTGAGGTTTTGGTCATGACCCAAAAATGGATGGTTGCCATTTTTTGGGCATGCCAATGAACTCTAGCCAACTCTAGTTCATTTTTCTTGCCGATGTCGGCCAAATCATGGGAAACCAAAACCTCAACCAAAATTTTGGCTACCTAATGATTTGATGGGGCAACCTTGGGCACAAACCAAACATACTGTTGGTCGTGCCACAACACTAATGCCACCCTCGGCACACTGAAACCGACCGTGTCTAGCGACGATGAGCGTGTCGCTCACCGTGGTTGCCGTGTCCAGAGGCGGTGCTGGAGCTGCGCCACGTTGTTGCCCCCCACGACCGACATGAACGGTTGCCGGTGGCGAGGAGGTTGTGGGCCAGCTCCTCCATTGGACTAGTTTGCGCTATGTCGTCCCGAAAGGTGTGCCCCACATGTCGGTTTCCCTGTTTTCCCGGCCATATTCGAGCGTCTGTGCTTCGCGTTGCACATTAGGCCTTTCACTATGTAGGCCAAGCGAGACAACTTATTGTTTATTTGAGTCGTTCAAGTATAATCATGTGGCGTTTGCTTATTTCTCATTCCTCTCCAACCCTCTTCTCCATCGACCATGTCGCCCCCTCCAATCGAGTGCATCCTCCCGCATGCCTCATTTGAACATTCCGCTGAGTATCATTCGCATGTGGGCCTAGACCATGCTTGAATTTCCAATGTTTTTTTGTAATTTGTCCGACATGCATACAAACAAACGGTTCGTTTGAAGTTTCACTTTGCCTCCACTACGTGTTGCTTCGCGTCTTAGTTTTGACATCCCATTCGGTTCATGCCCCGACACATGTTGACGAGATTGATTGATGTTCAGAGATCAATTGCGTGTCATGCAAGGAGATAAAGGTTTGGTATGTTTCTATGATAGAAATGACCCGCGCGGGGGGGGGGGGGGGGGGGGGGCTGTGGGGATCAGAGGGAGTATATTGTACGTTCATAAGTGAAACGAACGTATTGTACCCACCCTAGTCCTCTTTGAATCGACCTCCGGACCCCGAGATGAAATCGAGAGAGAACGAGTGGGGGCATGTGTGATACCTAAGGCGGATTCAAAATTTTGAACCGGTGATCATAGCATCCGCAAATCATATATAAAGGGTATTAAATGTTCGTTTCATTTTTGAACGTACAATATACTCCCTCCTATCCTTTCTAGTTTACATATAAGTTTTATGTGTAGTCAAAGTATCTCTACTTTGATAAAAAAGTATCAACATTCAACAATGCCCAATCAATATTGTTAGATTCGTACGTACTCCTAGATTTGTACTCGAGATGGTTTCCAATTTGTTTTCAACCACGCGAATGTGCTCGTTCTCGCGCATGCTCTTCCTACTAGGATTTGGCCACGTATAGCCAGTCCAATAGTAACTTTTTTAAGCTCCCTGTCCAATAGTACTAGTGGAGTACTGACAACATCTGTACTAGAGTATGCGGTGCTCATAGTTGTACTCCCTCCTTCCATTTATATAGGACCTATGTGGAGGAGAGAGATGTGAAAAAGTAAGGGGAGTGAGCTCTCATGCAAGAGCCTAGCTATATACGCGTTCCTAGTTAAATACGTACAATAAATATGAAGAAAGAGATGGAGAGGAGATGGAAAAAAGTACTAATACAATAGCCAACCTTATAATTTTTTTGCGGGAAATAGCTAACCTTATAGCCCACACTACTGTATGAGTGCATATAATAGACGATGGCTATAGATGACATGGCAGTTCCTTATAGCCATCGACTGAATATATTATTAACCATGCTCTAATGCGTTTTTCAAAACTGCATTTGACTATTGACAAGATTAATAGTACATGAGATGTATAATGTGAAAATTATATCATTGGAAGCTCCTTTCACATACGTATCCCTGGCTTACCCTCCCTTTCGGTCACTTACTAGCGGACCCCATGCTTGCTAGGCCCCGCATGTCAGTTACTCAATGGGTTCGGCCATGTCAGGGATCCTCATCCGTGGTATACTCCCTCTGTTTTTATTTACTCCGCATAAAATGACGCAGGCAGGGGAGGGGGAGGGACGTCGGTTTGCTCTCAACTGCGGTCCCACAAGCGAGCGAAAACGCAAGACGAAGCGCGTTCCATTCGGTGAGCGACGTGGAGGGTCTAGCGTGTCGGGCTGCAACGCGAACGCGACAAGAGCGATGTACAGTCAAAATCGATTGACCGGTCGTCACCGGAACCACTATTCACACCAAAACCTTCGCTGCTCAGCCTATGCCAGCCACTGCCCTAAAACCACACCTAATCTCCAGCCCCTTCCCCCACCTTTCGACCCCCTAGCCCGCATCAAGCGTCCCCTAGTTCATTGGAAAGCCATGGTGCGCCGCAAGATCATGTACTACAAGTTGCTGACGCCGGAGCGCCACGCAGAAATCGCGGCGGCGGTCGGCGCCAAAGACCTCCATTCCCAAGCTTGCTTTGCGGCGGGCCAATCCCTGAGTTCTTTAGAGCCAAGCTACGAGGAGGAGGAAGCCGATTCACTGTTCATGTCGGAGGTCGCAGCGCAAAAGGCCCCCGATGGGTATGAGACGATGGACGTCGACTTCGTGCCGGTGTCTGAGTCCCCCATGGTGCAGGCGGACCAGCGGTTCAACCAGGCAATACTAAAGGAGGACCGGGAGGCAGAGGCTCAACTCGATGCGGAGCACGCGCATGCCGCTGCCATTGAGGCTCTCCTGCAGGCGGAATCAGATGTCGTGGATGTGGACCGGGCGGCGGAGGCTCAACTTGTGGTGGAGCGCACGGATGCCGCTGCCATCGAGGCCCTCCTGCAGGCGGAACCGGACGTCCTGGACTTGAACCGGGCGGCAGAGGCTCAACTCGACGCGGAGAGAGCGGATGCCGCTCTCATCGAGGCCCTCCTGCAGGCGGAACCGTACGTCCTGGACTTGAACCGGGCGGCGGAGGCTCGACTCGACGCGGAGCGCGCGGATGCCGCTGCCATCGAGGCCCTCCTGCAGGCGGAACCGGACGTCCTCGACTTGAACCGGGCGGTTCTCTTATCCGTGCAGAGCGCCCGCATGCTCCACGTGAATGAGTAGCTGGAGGCCAAGGACAACCACGATGCGGGGACACACGTCGGTATCTACGGCTAGTTCACGCCGGCAGCCAAAGACGACGAGGTCGTCTTGTTCCCGGGCAGTGATAGTTTTTCTTTATGTTGTTGTTTTTATGGATCTTTTGCTGTGTAGTAAAAACATATATTGTTATGCAAGTCGCCTGAGTTGGGTCAGCTTACCATTTCAGGTGGTTGGATGAATATCCTACGTCTCCTAACCCTTCTTCCTCACCTCTTCTTCTTCCCCAACAGACCACGGCACGGGCCGTACGGATACTCCCCAACATGCGGTTGGATAAACATACTCTATGAACGGAAATTATGTGTCAGCGGTAGGATGGCTGAGTTTGGTTTGTTCACATGCGACAACACGTGTTAGTGAGGGTGCATTCCCTTGGTTGGGTTTGCGGGGTGCTGGAGCGACTGTGCATGTGAGGGTGCGGTGCGACCGTGTGAGGGTGCGGTGCCACCACGACAGCCGTGCGCAAGTGTACCTCCTTTTCATTTTGAAAACATTAGGCAAGCTTGGAAAAAATGTGTGGCGAAGTATGGCAATGCAAGGCCTAGACCCAAATAGGATAAGTATGTAGTACTACATACTAGGAGTACTAGTGTTAAAAAAGAAAGGTGGGGTTTTCCTTCATGGGATTAATCGATACAAATCCTCGTATCACGTGTCAATTAATGTGTATTTTTCCTCCAAAGCCCAAAGAGCTAACCATCTCACTCCTCATCGCTTGATTAATGCAGCGCCATGAAAACCAACCTTCTCACTTCCGCATGCATGCAGGGGATATTAATGTCCTTGGTTGCTAGTATGAGGCAAACCCCATCAATTTTGCCTCGATTAGTGTTAGTGGTCTTTTACAAATTTTTATTTTGATATACTGGCCTTGTGTACAAAAAATGGAGATAGTAACTATATTTGACTTCCTTCCCCATTGCGGTGACGTCGATGATATCTCGAACATTGTGGTTTGGTGAAGTGCGTTCGCCGGAGAACACCATTGAGGGAGATCACGGTAAGTCGTTCGCAAGTGCCGCCTGCAAGCTGAGACAACCGCCTTATTTGCATCTAGGAAGTCCGTTGAACCAAAGGACGTGTAAATGTACTAGTACTACTCGTACACAATAGCGTCGTCCCTCCAGCTTAGTGCGGTGAGATGGTTTCTTCGAAGAAGATGATGGAGAAGCGGAGTCAGCGAAGAGTGAAATGATGGTTGCTTCAGCCGTTCTTTGTGATTTGACGCTTCACTGCTTTGTGATTTGTGATAGAAGGGACAGGGAGTAGACTCTGTCCTCTATACTGTACATGCGTCCAAGCACGGGAGAAAGAGGAGAGACGTTGCATGTTTCTATTCCTTGAACCAATCAATCAGGGAGATTCGGTTCCATCCTTTTGGCTTTGGAAACACCGTCCACAATGGTTCCCATGAAGCCAAAAGCTATTTTCACATTTGGCTACACATTGTGGATGCCCTTAACCGTACCACTTGGTTTTGCTCCTGTGTGCTATATATACAAATCTCAATTATATTGATCTAAAAAATTATAGAATCAAGATTAGTAAAAAGGAGGTGATTTTGCCACACGGATGGAGGGGGAGGTTTCTTATTTTTAGGGGACGTTGTCCTGGCGGTTTGCTAACATGCGGTCCCACGTGTCAGTGCTTTACCAAGCTGATCCGCTTCCCACATGAGGCAGAACAACGACAGAAGCAACACGTGGTTAACTTGAAGAAGATGAGGGAGAAGCAGATTCAACAACGAGTGAAATGATGGTTTCTTCGTCGCTCCAACTTCTTTTTTAGCATTATTACTTCGTCCCTCCAACTTAACTGCGGGAAAGGTGCAGCTTTGTGATTTGATGCCTCATTGCGCATTACTACGCCGGCGCCATGACTGGGTGCTTCACCACGGCTGCTCTACATTGTATTCCGGTATGGCACGTGGAACCGATAGCTTAATGCCCCACATGTCGGTGAAAGGGACTAGAGGATTTATGAAAGCGAGTGCTCCACTCTTACGACGGAGGAGTACACGACACGATGACCCAGTGAACTGTCACTTATACTATATATAGTACTATAGTTTTGCTGTTTCGCACGATCCATCCATACAAACTCGATTAAATAGGAAAGGGCGGGATTTTTCCCACGCGGTATATGATACTGGCCATACATTTCAAAGACAATATTAATGTATGCAAACTGAATAATTAAGTAACAATATGATATCTAGTAAAACTAAGAACACATATGATTTATTGTGTTAGAGTGTAGTAGTAGTGCTGTATTGCATAGTTGTTAGATGTAACATGCGAGAACGTGTAGAGATGTAGTTTTGGAGGGCCTACAAAGAGAAAAGCGTAATACGTTCATCGAACTTCAGAATAAGCTGATTACGGTCACTATATACGTTTTGCGGTGATTATACGGTCACTTGCTCACGGTTCAGCATCGGATTGCACTGTGTTGTCCGGCTAAATAGTCTGTGTGGCACCATGTTGACTAGTTAAATTGACCATGTTCCTTGTGGGTCCCACCTGTCAGTTCGCATAGGTAAAAGGTCAGATAAACACAAATTTACGCAGGCGTGACAAGACTCCACCCCGTGCGCGGGAATCACCTGGTTGTGTATGTGTCTGTCAGGGCCTGATGTGTGCGCATGCACGTGTAGGTTGAGCACTTGAGCATGAGTGTGTGTGTTGGTCGTGTGGTGTACTGGTGTGTGCATGCATGTGTGTGTGTGCGTGTGAGTGTTGCGTGCGCGCGTGGCTACGTGTGTACGTGTGAGTGTTGCGTGCGTGCGTGGGTGCATGTGTTCGTGTGAGTGTTGCGTGCATGCAGTTCGTGTGCATGCGTGCGTGTGTGTATAATCACCACACCAGCTCCTGTGTGTTAAAACAGACGGCTCAGCATACCAATGCAAGGCCACCTTGTCCGCTATGCCCGCGGTCATGACTTCAAACCATCGTCCAATATTTTCTTGTTGTTTGTTTTCATTCTTACTAGCAAGATGCCCGTGCGTTGCACGTAACATCAAGATGCATTTGTATGACTAGTTTATCTTGTGAGAGAAAAGGATGAACGAGGGAAGGCCTTATTTGCAAATGTGGAGAGGTGTGTGGGTGCCTTTTTGCAAAATTGTCATAGTTTCTTTCCTATCCGTCAGATATAAATCGGATGGCCTACATTACAGGATGGCAGGCACACCATCATCACCAACTCTATTTTTATAAGAGTGTATTTTATCCCTACTGTTATAAAAAGCATAGTCGGTGATGATCGTGTGCCTGCCATCCTGCAATATAGGCCGTCCGATCTATATCTGACGGATAGGAAGGAAACTATGGCAATTTTACAAAAATATACCCACATCCCTCTCCACACATGCAAATAAGGCCTTCCCTTGTTCATCCTTTTCTCCCACAAGATAAACTACTCATACAAATGCATCTTGATGTTCCGTGAAACGCATGGGCATCTTGCTAGTATTTATAAGAGTGTAGATGTAGAGTAGATACAAGCCGACAGGTGGGCCCGATGGTAGTGAGATAATGTGATGCAACACTAGAGGTGCCACGTGGAGCATTTAACTGGTCAACTAGTCGTGTCTTGAGCAAATACAGAGTTGTACGGTGAGCCCGTGACTGTATAATAACCACAAAACATAAATGGTGATCGTAATGAGTGGATTCTGAAGTCCAATGTACGTATCACGCTTTCGCTTCAAATACAATGATCGTCACTGTATATATCGCGAGAGAAAGATGAAACATGCGTGAATGTGTTGGGGGCTTACTTTTAGAGGACCTGGAGATAGTTTGTGTGCGTACGTGAAAGGGGCGTAGAGGGGGGGGGGGTATGCGATGGAGAGAGAGATGCTCTTCGTTTCTCTTTATTATGACTAACTTTATATATAGTATAAAAATATACAAATTCATAGTGCGGAATAAATATCATTGTGGGCACCATGCAATGCAAGCGTTCATACTCCTCCATGTAACTTTGTAATGTTGTATATATGTAGAAATTCTAAAAAAAAATTTGGCCACACTTTATTCAAAAGGAATGTTGTATGCGAAATAAACGTGAAGAGAGGGATTTTTAGATCAATGGGGTACGTGATGTAACATGTGTGAATGTGTAGTTGATGCATTTGGCAGGGCCTAGAGAGGTATGTATGTGTATTACGTATTCGAGAGAGGCATGGATAGAGGGGCCGACAGGGGGGGGGGGCGGGGGAGAGATAGACCGAGAAATGAGAGTGGTCTAGAGAGAGAGAGATAGAGATAGAGAGAGAGAGACGAATATGACGTCACGACGAGAGATTCCCTTGAGTGTGTATATGCAAGGGGGGAGTGGATAGAGGAACCAGGAGAATATATTTTTTGTGTGTGGTGTTTGTGTTGGTATGTGTGGGTGTGAGAATATAACGAGACGTGGGGGCAGAGGGTGTGTCACCACGTGAGGTCCGGTGGGTCGAGGTGAGGCCCTTCGTTTGGTTCCGTCCTGCGCCACATTGGTCGGCCCGTGACGCATTTAGGGACACCCATGGATGACTAGTCGTACAAGACAAAGATAGCAATTTGAGCATCACACATCTAGATTCTATCGAATTTGAGCATGTCTATGTTATTATTCGACACAATTGATCCACATAGTTAGTTTTTTGAACTCCAGACAATGCATCGCTTTAGCAATCGAATATAAACGTGAGTATAGTTCATGTTGTGTGTGTAAAGCACATTATACATACGAAAGTTACACAATGAACATTATAAATAGCTACCTATGAACTAGCATATATTTGAATTCAACTTAAGGTGGTTTAAAAAATCGAATTCGACATGAAGTCCATTCAATTATTTGAATTTGATATCATGGTATTTGTAAATCATACCTAAATTATGGGGGCACGAATATTTGCTCTGATTTTGTACATAATAGCATATGTAGTCATGTACAAAATAGATTCTAATTTAGCTCCTCCATTCCAAAATAATCGTAGTTATAGGATTTTCAAGTGTCAAAATTTCAAAAAGAAGTGGATAATTTAATGAGGTTTTCAAACATACATGGTCAAATTTAACGTTGTCTATTTAGGTCAATCCTCAAAGTTCAAGAGTACTCTAAACATGAATGCTTGTGTTTCAAAATTTCGAACGAAGCGCCAAAAGAGCCTCTACTCGCCCCAAAACCGCGTCAGACCAATGTTTGGTAGTACAAGGGAATTACTTTTCTAATAACTCCGACCCGTGAAACCTACCGGCCAGACGTCCAAAGGTCTAAACCGGGGTAGGTTTGTAGCTTCATCTAGACGCCACGCAACCGCCTTCGAAAAACATTCATACACAATGGCCGCCTAAGCACACATGCGCGCGGCCGAAATCGCTCCCGCGGCCCGCCCACTATTTGGGACACCTGGGATTACCATCCTACCCACGACCCGTAGTAGGTCCGAAATTTAAGAGGGCGGCAAAGTTTGTACTTTCCCCAAATTTCAAACAAGCGCGTCCCATCTTCTGTTCAAAAAATCCAAAAACAAGCGCATCCCAGACAGTAACATGGTTCTCCCCCTCCCCCCCGCCCACCCGTCCAATTCCCCATTCGTACTCCGTGGGCGCAAAAACTATCTCTCCACCAGCCGTGAAACCCCGGCGTCCTCTGTCCGCCACCCCATTCCACCCATCAACTGCCGCCCTCCTCCATCACGCCGGAGTTGATACCCCGACGTCGTCGTCCACCGCAACCTCAACCGCAACGCCCTCCAAGGCTAGTAGTTGAAGTCGAGGCCGAGCCGTCCGTACCCGAGCCAGTTCAACCATGCCGTCCTGCGCCTCACCGCTTGTTGGTGCCAAAACCGGTGGATCTCGGGTAGGGGGTCCCACACTGTGCGTGTAAGGAGGATGGTAACAGGAGGCGGGGGACACAATGTTTACCCAGGTTCGGGCCCTCTCGATGGAGGTAATACCCTACGTCGTGCTTGATTGATCTTGATGATATGAGTACTACAAGAGTTGATCTACCATGAGATCGTAGAGGCTAAACCCTAGAAGCTAGCCTATGATTATGATTGTTGTTGTCCTACGGACTAAACCCTCCGGTTTATATAGACACCGGAGGGGGCTAGGGTTACATAGAGTCGGTTACAAGGGAGGAGATCTACATACCCGAACTGCCAAGCTTGCCTTCCACGCAAAGGAGAGTCCCACCCGGACACGGGACGAAGTCTTCAATCTTGTATCTTCATAGTCCAACAGTCCGGCCAAAGTATATAGTCCGGCTGTCCGAGGACCCCCTAATCCAGGACTCCCTCAGTAGCCCCTGAACCAGGCTTCAATGACGATGAGTCCGGCGCGCAGATTGTCTTCGGCATTGCAAGGCGGGTTCCTTCTCCGAGTACTCCATAGAAGATTCTGAACACCAGGATTGTGTTCGGCTCTGCAAAACGAATTCCACATACCACCGTAGAGAGTATAATATTTCCACAAATCTAATCTGCTGACAACTTCTCATAACGTGACATCACGCCATGGCCCGGTCATTATTCGAACCGGTTTTCTTAACCAGCTACTACACGTATTGCGAGGTGGTTTTCTTGGCATGTCTTGTCTAAGTAGAGATCGTGTCCCCTTATCACGGAATTCTCATCAATATGGGTGTGGGTAACCCAACCGCGCCATCAATTACGGCACTTGGGGAATAAGTGAGTTTACCAGGCAGGTGGGGAGGCGCATAGCTTCTTACGCCCTTATAAAGGGACAAGGACTCCTCCTTTTCACCCACGCCTTCTTCTTCCCTGCCCATCCATTCTTGCGCACTCGAGCTCTAGCGCCCAAGTTCGCATTTTCTCCGTAAAACCACTCCAAACATGTCTGGAGCAGGAGGCAAGTGGATGGTTGCTACCTCTTGAGCACTGTGTTGGTTTTTCTCCGAAGAGGAAGGGATGATGCAGCGAAGTAGCGTAAGTATTTCCCTCAGTTTTTGAGAACCAAGGTATCAATCCAGTAGGAGGCTACACGCGAGTCCCTCGTACCTGCACAAAACAAATAAATCCTCGCAACCAATGCGATAAGGGGTTGTCAATCCTTACACGGCCACTTACGAGAGTGAGATCTGATAGATATGATAAGATAATATTTTTGGTATTTTTATGATAAAGATGCAAAGTAAAATAAAAGCAAAGTAAAAAGCAATGGAAATAACTAAGTATTAGAAGATTAATATGATGAAGATAGACCCGGGGGCCATAGGTTTCACTAGTGGCTTCTCTCAAGAGCATAACTATTCTACGGTGGGTTAACGAATTACTGTTGAGCAATTGACAGAATTGAGCATAGTTATGAGAATATCTAGGCATGATCATGTATATAGGCATCATATCCGAGACAAGTAGACCGACTCCTGCCTGCATCTACTACTATTACTCCACTCATCGACCGCTATCCAGCATGCATCTAGAGTATTAAGTTCATGAAAACAGAGTAACGCCTTAAGCAAGATGACATGATATGTAGAGGGATAAACTGATGCAATATGATGAAAACCCCATCTTTTTATCCTCGATGGCAACAATACAATACGTGACTTGCTGCCCCTACTGTCACTGGGAAAGGACACCGCAAGATTGAGCCCAAAGCTAAGCACTTCTCCCATTGCAAGAAAGATCAATCTAGTAGGCCAAACCAAACTGATAATTCAAAGAGACTTGCAAAGTTAACCAATCATACATAAAAGAATTCAGAGAAGATTCAAATATTGTTCATATATAGACTTGATCATAAACCCACAATTCATCGGTCTCAACAAACACACCGCAAAAACAAGATTAAGTCGAATAGTTCTCCACAAGAGAGGGGGAGAACATTGCATTGAGATCCAAAAAGAGAGAAGAAGCCATCTAGCTAATAACTATGGACCCATAGGTCTGAGGTGAACAACTAACAAATCATCGGAGGGGCTATGGTGATGATGTAGAAGCCCTCCGTGATCGATGCCCCCTCCGGCGGAGCTCCGGAACAGGCCCCAAGATGGGATCTCATGGATACAGAAAGTTGCGGCGGTGGAATTAGGGTTTTGGCTCAGTCTCTGATCGTTTGGGGGTACGTAGGTATATATAGGAGGAAGGAGTACGTCGGTGGAGCAACAGGGGGCCCACGAGGGTGGAGGGCGCGCCTGGGGGGGGGGTAGGTGTGCCCCCTACCTCGTGGCCTCCTCTTTTGTTTCTTGGCATAGGGTCCAAGTCCTCTGGATCATGTTCGATGAGAAAATCACGTTCCCGAAGGTTTCATTCCGTTTGGACTTCGTTTGATATTCCTTTTGTTCGAAACCCTAAAATAGGCAAAAAACAACAATTCTGGGTTGGCCCTCCGGTTAGTAGGTTAGTCCCAAAAATAATATAAAAGTGGATAATAAAGCCCAATAATGTCCAAAACAGTAGATAATATATCATGGAGCAATCAACAATTATAGATACTTTGGAGACGTATCAAGCATCCCCAAGCTTAATTCTTGCTCGTCCTCGAGTAGGTAAATGATAAAAACAGAATTTTTGATGTGGAGTGCTACTTGGCATAATTTTAATGTAATTCTTCTTAATTGTGGTATGAATATTCAGATCCGAAAGATTCAAAATAAAAGTTCATATTGACATAAAAATAATAATACTTCAAGCATACTAAATAAAGTAACCATGTCTTCTCAAAATAACATGGCCAAAGAATATCCCTACAAAATCATATAGTCTGGCTATGCTCTATCTTCACCACACAAAGTATTTAAATCATGCACAACCCCAATGACAAGCCAAGCAATTGTTTCATACTTTTGACATTCTCAAAACTTTTTCAATCTTCACGCAATATATGAGCGTGAGCCATGGATATAACACTATAGGTGGAATAGAATGGTGGTTGTGGAGAAGACAAAAAGGGAGAAGATAGTCTCACATCAACTAGGCGTATCAACGGGCTATGGAGATGCCCATCAATAGATATCAATGTGAGTGAGTAGGGATTGCCATGCAACAGATGCACTTGAGCTATAGGTATATGAAAGCTCAACAAAAGAAACTAAGTGGGTGTGCATCCAACTCGCTTGTTCACGAAGACCTAGGGCAATCTAAGGAATCCCATCATTGGAATATACAAGCCAAGTTCTATAATGAAAAAATCCCACTAGTATATGAAAGTAACGAAATGAGAGACTCTCTACTATGAAGATCATGGTGCTACTTTGAAGAACAAGTGTGGTAAAAGGATAGTAGCATTGCCCCTTCTCTCTTTTTCTCTCATTCATTTTTTTCATTTGGGCCTTTTTTATGGCCTCTTTTCTTTCTCCCCCCTTTTTTTCTTTCGTCCAGAGTCTCATCCCGACTTGTGGGGGAATCATAGTCTCCATCATCCTTTCCTCACTGGGACAATGCTCTAATAATGATGATCATCACACTTTTATTTTCTTACAACTCAACAATTACAACTCGATATTTAGAACAAAATATGACTCTATATGAATGCCTCCGGCAGTGTACCGGGATATGCAATGACTCATGAGTGACATGTATGAAAGAATTATGAACGGTGGCTTTGCCACAAATACGATGTCAACTACATGATCATGCTAAGCAGTATGACAATGATGGAACCTGTCATAATGAATGGAACGGTGGAAAGTTGCATGGCAATATATCTCGGAATGGCTATGGAAATGCCATAATAGGTAGGTATGGTGGCTGTTTTGAGGAAGGTATATGGTGGGTGTATGATAACGGCGAAAGGTGCGCGGTATTAGAGAGGCTAGCAATGGTGGAAGGGTGAGAGTGCGTATAATCCATGGACTCAACATTAGTCATAAAGAACTCATATACTTATTGCAAAAATCTACAAGTTATCAAAGCAAAGTGTTACGCGCATGCTCCTAGGGGGATAGATTGGTAGGAAAAGACCATCGCTCGTCCCCGACCGCCACTCATAAGGAAGACAATCAATAAACAAATCATGCTTCGACTTCATCACATGACGGTTCACCATACGTGCATGCTACAGGAATCACAAACTTTAACACAAGTATTTCTCAAATTCACAACTACTCAACTAGCACAACTTTAATATCACCATCTTCATATCTCAAAACAATTATCAAGCATCAAACTTCTCATAGTATTCAACACACTCATAAGAAAGTTTTTACTATTCTTGAATACCAAGCATATTACGATTATTTAAGCAAATTACCATGCTATTTAAGACTCTCAAAATAATCTAAGTGAAGCATGAGAGATCAATAGTTTCTATAAAAACAATCCACCACCGTGCTCTAAAATATATAAGTGGAGTACTAGAGCAAAACTATATAACTCAAATGATATAAGCGAAGCACATAGAGTATTCTAACAAATTCCAAATCATGTATGGCTCTCTCAAAAGGTGTGTACAGAAAGGATGGTTGTGGTAAACTAAAAGGCAAAGACTCAAATCATACAAGCCGCTCCAAGCAAAACACATATCATGTGGTGAATAAAAATATAGCTCCAAGTAAAGTTACCGATAGAAGTAGACGAAAAGAGGGGATGCCTTCCGAGGCATCCCCAAGCTTTGGCTTTTAGGTGTCCTTAGATTATCTTGGGGGTGGCATGGGCATCCCCAAGCTTTGGCTCTTGCCACTCCTTGTTCCATAAACCATCAAATCTTTACCCAAAACTTGAAAACTTCACAACACAAAACTTAAAGTAGAAAATCTCATGAGCTCCGTTAGCGAAATAAAACAAAAGACCACTTCAAGGTACTGTAATGAACTCATTATTTATTTATATTGGTGTTAAACCTACTGTATTCTAACTTGTC